>NC_134800.1:8811296-8841296 GCF_046742065.1 Oratosquilla oratoria | reverse complement strand
ACTATCGGCGATCGGTCACAAAGCAGCGATTTTGACACTTCTGACTTAGCACTGTTTTGTGTCATTATGATATTTGGAAATAAACTCTCCCACTGGGATTCGAACCCTCGCCTAGGCGGCTTGCTTATTATAAGACGAAGGCCTGCATAAAAGATTTGATGTGATACAGTACATACGAAGTCGTTCCAATTTTAGGGTCTTCGTGACACGATGGTGCGGTCTTCGTCTTATAATTAATAAGCAAGCCGCACAGGCGAAGGTTCGAACCCCATTTTGAGAGTTTATTTCCACTTAACACTTTGTTACTGCTTTGTCACTAGGTATGTGGCCATCCACCTGCCTGCTGGTGGAAGGGTGGATTTTACCTTTCACTTGATCCACCTTGGATATCATTGTGGGTGGCAAGTGTTATACACTGCATTTTGGGGCCACGGTGGAACAGACCCTCCCTCATATAAAAAATCGTCATAAGTGAATAACTATCACTAATACTGTAACTAGACAAGCGTTGCGACAAAGAACCCGACGAAGACTTACTGGGCATCTAGTGTGACATTTGAGCAAGTTTCATGTATCTATTCAAATAATTAAATCTATTTACATATTTGTATATTCATTTATTTATCTACGTGTGTGTATATTTATGTATTTGTTTATTCATTTATTCATATTTGCATAATGAAAGTGTAAAAGAACTACTCCACATTGTCAAAATGGTCTCCACCCACCGTGACCTGGTCGTGACCTCATTCTCGGTCAGCTGAGGTCACGCCCATCCAATCTGTGTCAGCGAGATGTGTTTTGCCCTGACGACCCTCGCTCCTCCGAGGCCTCCGGAGGACGTCGCCAGAGTGAGGGGAGCCTTCGACCGCGCGTCTTCAGCGACCTCTTCGAGAAACGACATTTCGTCAGGAATTCTTCCCCTTGCCGACCAGCGCCCTCGAATTGGAAAAGGGCTTTCGACATCAGCTTGGATCGAGGTCGGCAGTGGAGCGTCGGGTTCCATTAGCCCGCACCGTGGAAGCCCGCCGGAGGAAAAACCTCGACAAGAGAGGTAACGGCGGCGCCGTTGGAAGATGGGTCTCATTAGCCCTGACCTTCGGCCGCCTTCTTCGAGAATGGATCTCCCGTGCCGACCCGGGAGACTTCAGGATCGTCCAAGGCACCGTGAAACTGGCGGAAGACGGGTCTCATTAGCCCTGACCGCAGTGCCTCCATTGGACAGGAATCCTTCGGCCCTCGGCTTGGTGCCACTGCCCTTTCTACGACCAGGGCGCCGGGAGCTTCTTGGACAGCCTGAGGACGCTGGTCTGTATTGGAATGGGTCTCATTAGCCCAAACCAATATACACCCTGATGGAATCGAAGGTTCTTGAAGAGAACTGGAGGCGTCGAAAGAAGACTTTCTTCACTCTCAGACCCCCCCTCACACACACATACACAAACATACGCTCTTATACATACACACTCATTACACGTATACACACACATTACACGCACAAATATACACTCACATTACACACACATACATAAACACGGGTGGGGTTTCCCTCAGCTGAATAAAAACACCTGGCTGTGGCCAAAATATGTTTATGACTTTCCTTTTATTATTTGGAATCTTTAGTTCTTGTGTTTCTTTCGATATCATAATGTTTATCGCACGTCTGCCTAAGGAACTTGAATTCGAACGGCGAGAGTATTATATACAAAGGAGGAGCATGCCGACAGGGCGGATGCGGAAAAAATAAACAAATGAATAACGAAGTAGATAAATAAATAAAATAAACAAACAATGACAAATGATAAATAAACAGAACAATTAAAATAATTCATAACAAATTATAAAGATAGATAAAAAACAACATAGATAATAATAACTAGATAAGAAAGAGAAAATGGGAGGCATATTGATTAGGTGTTTAGCTAAATGAATCTTAAATCTTCGAACCGAACTACATTGCACTGCCTCTGCAAGAAGTTTATTCCATTCATTGACTACACGGTCGGCGAAGTTGTTTCTACCCTCTTCCAAATCAAATCTACTTTCTGACAGTTTGAGACCATTATTTCTTGTCTGATTCGCATTCAGTGTGAAAATGTCTTTATTTTTGATGTTATCATTTCCCTTTAGAATCTTAAGGACCTATAACAAATCTTCCCTGAGTATACGCTTTTTTAGAGAAAATAGATTCATATGTTTTAGTCGATTCTCGTATGATCTTTTTTTCTAATATATGGAATAAGTTTTGTGGCTCGCTCTTGTACTTTTTCCAATATGTCAATGTCTTTAATGAGATTCGGTGACTATACGGACACAGCATTTATGATATATATATATATATATATATATATATATATGTATATATATACATATATATCTTCAGACTGAAAAGTTCAAGACTTCTTTCAAGATGACCCTCATGAGAATCAATATGTTGTTGGAAAAGTTGCCCTTACTATCCTCTCTTATTAAGACTTTGTCGAAAAGTAAGAGAATAAAAGTTTCTCTGCTACACCCTGGATTATCTCTACACCATATATATATATATATATATATATGTGTGTGTGTGTGTGTGCGTGCGTGTGTGTGTATGTATACAACCCGTGCATGTACCGGTATGTCTGCTGGTATGTTTTTGTGCTTGGATTCAGTATACGTTTATACATTATTAAATCTATTTTTCATTTTGCTTGTTTATTACATTATTTTTTCACGGAATAACAATTCTCATTATGATAATATACACATACTCGAAGAATCTAGTACAGGCTTACTAGCTAACAGGGCCACTGAGAAATAGAATATATGTAATAATCTTTCTTCTACTCTAGCTGCTAGCTACATCTCGTTTATGACGTTAAGCAAAGGATAAGCCACGGAGACGAGTAAAATCGACTGACGACATCCAGACGAAAATAAAAAGTATCATCAGGTATGGAAGGGTTAAGCCTGGTTTCCAAACTAGAGGGCGCGACCCCCCACCCAGGGTGACGTGGGGAGGATACAAAGGTGGGGGGTGAAGTAATTTGTTAGCAAATAAAATTTTAATAATAAAGAAATAATTCCAAGAACAAGTATCTGGCGTTACATACGTGCCAAGTATAATTCTATCAGTAATCCTAACCCGTTTTCTGTTAAGATATAAATAAAAGATGCATAAATAGGAAAAACGTATATATGATTTTATATTGATACAGAGAATGTAAGGGGCATGCGAGTCTTTTCGTAAGAAAAAAGGGAGCGCCATTTAAGATAATTTGGGAAACTAGTTAAAGGGTCGTCGCTGCATTAAGATGAGTTGGTAAAATACAAGTGGATTGCGTCACGTAGACAATTTCTCTTGAATCAAACAAATGAGTCAGTCAGGACTCCTCCCTCGGGATGACGTAGAAATAGACGCCGCGTGGGATTGGTCGACGAAAATCAAGACAACCAATGACTGTGGCTTTCGTTGAGACGTCATCAGGGGTAACTCAGTGATTTGATTCCAAAGTGATCGTATTTCATTATGTAAACTAAGTTTAATTCTACTTTGTATAAAGACTTTAATTATAAAAAAAAAGTTATTTACTAGATTACATCGTTAGATACATTAATTTGAAGAAAGAAAATGATGAAGAAATAATATAAATCATAAGGCACATGCTACTTCTAGTTATGAATCTTAGCAAATATTGTCCTGGTAAAACAAATTAAGTGATAGAAAGTCCTTGTAGCAGAAACATGTTTTCTATGTAGAGTAATACATCAGATACAATACAGCAGATACTCAGGAAAAATAAGGAAATAGCAAGAACTGGTTTACCAACAGATTGGTTAACGAATGGAATAGACTTAGTAACCATGTGGTTTGGGCTGAAACAATGGGGGTGTTTTAAGAGGATATTAGATAACTTTATGAATAGGGATGACAGGTGGTACTGGGCACGGAACTGCCTAGTGTAGGCCTTATGGTCTTTTGCAGTCTCCTATATTTTTTTTCTTAACACCAACCTGATATTGTTGAGCCTGCGTCTTCCCTTCCGTGGCATGTATCAACTGTTCCTGACCAGCGCGTGACTACCCCGCAAAACTTAAAAAAAAAAAAAAAAAAAAAAAAAAAAAATAGGTGATTCAATCTTACATTGTCAAGGTGTCAGTAATTACTATAATTGTTTGACACCCCATCAATTGGATAAGTATAGGTTACGAACAATGAATTCTCATATAAGTTAGGTCAGAGGGCAGGATAGATAAGATGGGGGAGAGGGAGGGAGGGAGGGATTAGGGAGTTCAGTGTAAGGAAAGAATGAAATGGAAGGAAGTTAGAGATAAAACAGATGTGGGCAGACCCAGTTGCTCGATTTCCCATATAACCTGGACATGTGAAGTGACGTTGTTTATGTCATGTTTAACAAATGTAAACAATGTAAAAATTATCTAGAATCTAAAATTATTAAATCTAAAAATTGAGAAATTACATTTACAAATGTGGAAAATTATTTACAAACAATGTATGGGCAAGAAACTTTATAATAAAGTCACTCATTACCATAATTTTTAGTGAATGAGCTTGATAAGAGTATGTGACGCTAGGGGGTGACTATAGACGTTTAGTACATTTCAAAATTGTACGAGTACCTGCTTGTTCCGATTAAGGCTCAATTTGATCTCACTTCTCAAATGGATCTGATAACTGTTACTTGCCCTAGAAGTTTTAACACACATTCATACAAAAATATATTAGCAAGCAGAAACAAATAAATAAATAAATGAATAAATTAGAATGTATACGAGAATGTAATTATGAATAAAACGAATGGAAATCCAAAGAAATGAGGAATAAGTAATAACAAATAAAGAACTTTAAAAAGAAAATATATTTTTGAGATGAAAAAGAGTAGAGAAGAAATTTGGAAAACACGAATCGCGTGGTAAAATATAATACATATAAAAGAGAAAAAGAGACAAAAACAACACAAATGATAATTATGCAGCATCAGTGATATTATTCACGCGTAGAATAAACACTGAAACTAAATGTCAGGAACTGAATATCAACCAAGTAAATGTTATTCTAGTGATACAGAACCACAAGCTCTACAGTATTACTTGATTGCGAAAAATACACAAACTAAAAAAACAACAACAACAAAGCAAGTTGCAAAGATCACGCAAAGAAAACAAAAAATAAATGAAAAAAGAAATTACTTTCGACAAGGCACAGGGAAAGTGAAAGAGGTTGTAGAAGAAAGAAAAAATACAATTAGATCAATAAATCGACAAAAAAACAAAACAAAAACAAAACAAAAAACAGCAAAATAATGACCAACAAACAAATAATAAGAAGAACGAAACGAAGAAGAAGAACAAAACGAAGAAGAAGAAGAAGAAGAAGAAGAAGAAGAAGAAGAAGAAGAGGAAGAAGAAGAAGAAGAAGAAGAAGAAGAAGAAGAAGAAGAGGAAGAAAGAGAATATCCCAAATTCAGCACCAAATAGCTGATACTCACAATTACTCGTATGTGACACTCCATACATAACGTGTCCTCATTACTTCACTTTTTAATGTTCCTAGATTCCATTTTTTATCAACAAACAATAAAACACTTTTATATTTCTTTTCGCACATTCCACACGCTCTTAAGTCATCAAATTTCAACTTTTTGTTGAAAAACATGCCCACATATTTTTCTGCATGGACTTTAGTCTGACAGATATATTTGCCACACATCATTTACTAGCATTCAATTACATCCATTATCCTGTCTCCGTACGATATATATATATATATATATATATATATATATATATATATATATATATATATATATATATATATATATATATATATATATATATAGTCTACGTTTGATTACGTCAATAGTGGCAAAGATGCGTTTACTGACGTATAACTCACTACGTCATGAGGGTGTAGATTTCCTTGCGTAGACGTCACCGTACGTTTGCTGACGTAGTTCTGCTGCGATCTTCCGACAGTGACCCATAATGCATTAGGACAAAACGAATACATCTTCTCATCTGGTGAATATCTATTTGTGGTTCCTTATTGATTGAATTGATTTCTTGAAATAAAATTGCATTAAAGGAACTGAAACAATAAAATAAGTACAAACAAGCAAATAGATTAGATGAATAAACGAAATTAATACGATTAAATAAAAAAAACAATATTATTCATGGATAATTAAATAAAAACAGAATAAACACTTAAAACAGATAAATCAAAATACATAAATAATGATATATACGTAAATAAAATAAACATATGAATAAATAAATAAATGAAATTAATAAGATTAAATAAAAACAATATTATTCATAGATAATTAAACGAAAGTAGAATAAACAGATAAATCAAAATACATAAATAATGATACATAAACAAAATAAACACAAATAAACAAATGAATAAATAAATAAACAATAATTCACATAGTGCCCGGAAATTAACAACCGTGTTCAGGTATTTTGCAAGAACAGGTGACGTTTGTGTACGTACCACGGAGTCGACGTGAATGTTACCTTGAACCCTTGAACATCACGTGACGACGACTGACGTGGGCCCACCACATTTGATAAATCATCACATACACAATAAAAAATAGTATGTTCATTTTGTGAGTCGTCAGGCGATTTTATTCAGCTGGGGAGAAATGAGTAAATGTTTTCATATAATAAATTTCACTGTAAGTGGAGCACTGTAAGTGGAGTCTAATTGTAAGGGGACTATGGTAGGTAGGAATATATAAATATATATATATTATATATATATATATATATATATATATATATGCCTACATATATATATATATATATATATATCTATATATATTTATATGCCTACATATATATATATATATATATATATATATATATATATATATGTATATGTATACATACACACATACACACACACACACGTCGGAATATTATTGCGAGTTGTTGACAATAGCACGTCAGCAAATGTAGTTATCACCGTGACGTTGAAACGTGTATATGTGAACACACACACACACACGCACAGAGTGAGAGAGAGAGAGAGAGAGAGAGAGAGAGAGAGAGAGAGAGAGAGAGAGAGAGATTCAAACAGAAATCACCAAATTTGTTCCCATTACGTGAGATAATATACAAAGACTCAATATACTGCTGAAATAGAAGACCCACAAAGGGTATTTACCAACAGAATTCGTGATACACAACAACTCCATTACTGGCACCTGAAGACATACTCCCTTCAAAGAAAGAGAGGAACGTTACATTATTATATACACAAGGAAAATCTTGAAGGAAATAGTGCCAAATATAGGGCTACTAGTTAATATAATCGTACATCCGTGAGATACGAGGAAGGCTGTGCTACGCTAAAGGGGAAATAGGTCTGATTTTTCAACTATTTGCCAAAACATAAGAGGGACTTAACCAGTGGTGTCCTTCAAACGCAGACTGGACAAATGACTTGGCAAGGTACCAGATGATCCACCTATTATACCAAGATACCCAGGCCTCCAACACAACACTGCCTGAAATCACAAACTTGGCAAGGGGGTCAGTAGAGGTCCATCTTGGCTGTGCCAATCAAAAATATCCTAAGTATCCAAAGTAAGTATACTAGAAATGCACCAGGGGAGGCGTTATTTCCGTCGCTAGTCCCCACGGTCTCTCTGAGCGAACTTCCATGCAGACACCCTCCTCATCCCAAACTCTCGACAGGTACAATCAACTTCCATCAACTATGAATTTTGTGGACATCGCCTTCCTCTGTCTCCTCAATCGAGGGTATGATGGTTGTGTGTAAATTTGTAAGGCAACGAAACATCAACAAAGACATATTTGTGTGGGATATTACAATGTACCTTTGTACACTACTAAGTATAGCTACCTGATTGGGGCAACTGCACAGCCTGGGTATACCTATCCAGGACGAGTTCCCTAAGGATCAGAGGACAAAGTCGTGAGGTGCTTATGCTAGGAGGCGCTGAGTAGTTGCTCCTGAAGTCGTCACTCTTGTCCTATGATGCGCTGACTGTTGGGGGTAGGTGGCAACAGTCGCTGTTGGAAATCTAAGAAGAGTGCGGGATTCGAATCTACAACTAGGCTTCTGATGACGCCGCCAGCGCACAGAGGAAAACATCATGAGAATGGATCCGCGTTCCTACTGCTCATATTGTCCCATCCGGTTATTAATGAGTAGTATTAGATATACTTATGAGGTACTGTTTACTAAGCACTAGGTAACTGTTTGAACTGTCTTGTCATTGTTATTATTGAGAAGATGGTCGAACTGTGGATTTTAATTTTTATTCCTCTTTCTTTTTTAATGTCTGTGAGGAGTGTACGCCATGAGGTGCTGATTAGCTGCGGCCGAAGCCGTCACCTTTGTCTTGTTATACGCTTAGACTGCTGGGTATCGAAGAGAAGTGCGGGATTCAAACCCAGGTCTAAGTTACTCTGTTGTGTAGATCTAGCGACCTTGGATCTTCATTATACTGCATCATATTGAATGAGTCGTAAAGTTGCTTTATTTCAAGGCGGATAAATAAATTCGTTATAGTGATTAAAGAAATACTAGAAGACACAAAGTAACTGGAAAAGACATTGCTTATTGAAGAACATTCATTAATACTTTTCCATGAGGACTATTTAGTTTGTGTAATAGTGCAAAAGTAGGAATTATAAATATAAAAGAGGCATACAAGAAGAAATATATCAGACAACATAGATTTAAAGCCAAGTTTGACCAATGGAAGCACTGACCAGTGAAGAAGTGAAAGTTTTCAGACTAATTGTCTTGGCCTACTCGACCCAGTAAAACATTATATATATATATATATATATTTATATATTTGCATATATATATATATATATATATATATATATATATATATATATATATATATATATATATATATATTTCTTTGCATAAACAACTGGGAAATGAAAATAGGGTTAAAGAACGTTTTCGTCCATCTAAGACATCTTCAAAGGTACACAGTAGTTATACAAAAAGTGACTACCTTTGAAGATGTCTTAAATAGACGAGAACGTTCGTTAACCGTGTTTTTAATTTCCCAGTGGTTTATATATATATATATAAATACCTATATATGTATATATATACATATTTATATATATACATATATATGTATATATATATAATTTGGATGATGGAGAACATCAAATATATACATATACATATATGTATATATATATATATACATATATATATATATATATATGATTTGGATGATGGAGAACATATATATATATAATATATATATATATATATATATATATATATATTATATATATATATATATATCAACGACAGACGGTTTTATTTAGTTGGGTATAAGCCTCTGGGATAAAATGTTCAATTTTGTCCTGTTCATCTTTCCATGCGACGACGCTCTTCACGAACGTTATTGGAACACCAGACGATTTTATTTAGAACACAAGAATGAAGGAAATTATAAGAGACCATAAGCCCTACACTAAGGAGTTCCATGTCCATTACCACCTACTGTCCCCATCCATAGAGTTATCTAACTTTCTCTTAAAACAACCAATGCCTTCAGCGCTCACTACATGGTCATAACTGAGAAGAGAAACTGGAGGAGGCCATTAGTATTCACCCCCTGCGCTATGTGTTTGTAATTTTTATACAGTTAACTCTGTTCCTTTCTTCACTCACTTCTTCCACGGCAACTGAAGCTGTTCTCCTGAAGATATCTCTGGGGTTTTTCTCTTGCAATCCTGATACGACCCAAACTGAAAGAGAGAGTCAACTTCCCACAAGCATGTGAAGGAGTCTGCATTGCAGCGTCGTTTCCGTCTCGTTGTTTTGATTGACATACGACTCGAACAGTTCTACTGCGACTTACGGTGGCGGCACACTGGGCATTTCTCGCTGGCATGCTACTTGCTTTTACTAATTCGTTTGAGCAGAAATGACTTCGGTTACGATCTTTTGTTCCTCAAAATTTCCAAATGTCAAATTAACTCTTGCGTCACGTAGCGAGGTGGATGACGAACTAAGAGAAGTTGAACCTAGAATACGAATGTTAGACTCGCATTGTTGAGATGTCCTTTACGGAAGTCTAGAATATTGTAACCAAAGTCGTTCCTACTCAAACGAAGTAACAAAAGCAAATAGCATGTTATGCTGGTGTGCCGTCATCTTTTAGGCAGTTCTCCTACTGCAACCCAAGTAGTTCTGCAGTTACGACACAGACTATTACTGCGCCTCAAGCAGAACTCTTCTTCGTCCCAAGGTCTCCCAGTACGACCTAACCCATTCTCCCGTTGCATCCCAAACACCTACAAAAGCAATTCTCTCTCTGGGAACACAGAGGCTCAACACACACTTCTGGGAACTTTGCGTCGTCACAGCAAAGAACCCAGTGCAATGTGTCCGTGCAATGCTCCATATCACTTTGCAGTGTCACGTGACTTCTGCAGTGATGTCGCTGTGGTACATATTTCCGAAGAGTTTGTGGTGGGAGAGGACGAGCAGGGGTTACTACCGGACCTCGCCGGGCACCTCTGCAAGTGGATGGTGACCGGTGGGGGTGGGGGGACGGTAGAGGATGAGGGAATGGTGGTCTGTGGGTCCTGGTGGGTAACGGCAGGAAACTATTAGTATTACATTACTAATGTGTTGATAATGTTACAATACTTTTTCGTTTTCTTTTATTCAGGCCCTCCAGAGCCCCGGCACTTATAAAATTGACACTGTACCCCAGGTGAAAAGAAAGTTTAAATTCCCCCCGCCCCCCAGGGTATTTGGCTAGTGGCTACTACTGCTACTAATAAAAACATTGCGCATCATCAAAGCTTAAATTGCTCCTCCCTGCCCGACTCCTCTCTCCGTTCTTTTGATCTCCAATGTGGCTACTGATTTCGTGCCTCTGAATCACGTCACCTCATCACCTCTCCTCCCCTCCCTCACTCGTTCATCCCAAAATCCATTTATACCCGATTTTGTGGCCACAGGTCTCTGTCACACGAATACCACTCCTGCCAAAGCCACCACAACCACCACTACCACCACTACCACCTCCTCCCCCTCCACCACTGCGAACACGACCCTCATCTGAGGATCGGTGCAGTGGCGCGACCACAAGGACTTTCAGTGTGCGTTCCGCTCCTGTGTGGGCTTGTGTCGAGTGTTGCTCGGCGTTGGATAGTTTCTAAGGGCGAGACGACCAGCCAATGTCGTCGCGGGTCTCTTCGTCAGGTGGGTGCTCGGTCGTCTGTTGTCGTCTGAACTCTCTCCAGACTTGACACCACACACACACATATATATATATATATATATATATATATATATATATATATACACACACACACAATATACCTTTCGTTGTTGTTGTTGCATCAATACTATATCATTAAAGATTATATCTAATTATAAGGGAGCTACAATACTACGTTATCAGAAATTATATATAATTATAAGTGAATCTGAATCTTCAACAACGAAGGATATATTCGCATAATCAAGGTATGTCGTGGGTCAGGTTCCGGTATTCGCATATGTACCTCATGCTCATAACAATGACGTGTTAGTGACGTGTCTGTGACGCCATTCCCAATCAATGGTTGTAGTGCACGTGGTTTCTTGCGGGAGTAAGAAGAGGAGAAGGAGGAGGAAGAGGAAAAGGAGGAGGAAAAGGAGGAGGAGGAGGAGGAGGAGGAAGAGGAGGAGGAGAAGGAGGAAGAGAGTATTAAGGGTATCGGGCAAGTGCCAAGTGAGGAGGGAGGGGGAGAGAAACATACACAATTGGCGACCTTGAACCGGAGGAGGAGGAGGAGGAGGAGGAGGAGGAGGAGGAGGAGGAGAAGAAGGAGGGTAGGAAGAGGAGCGGGATTATGAAGAAGAGGAGGGAAATGAAGAGGGGGAAGGAAAGAGGGAGATGAAGACGAGGAAGAAGAAGAAGAGGAGGAGGAAGGAGAGGACGAAGGAAATGACCGCATTGTAAAGGATAAGCCTAATTCCTTTAGCAGAGGGAGGCATCCAGGAATATTTTTCGGTGGGGGGGGGGGAGGCATGAAAATGGAAATTGAAAAGAGGAAAAAAAGATAATGCAAGTCACTTTTATTTACGTCTGTGCATTTGAAATGGACAGTGGAATGTTTTATTTATATAAACAAGGCCTCATGAATGATTGCAAATACTTTTGTTATGCTTGGTATAGTGATTACATTAATGATATAATTTATTACGAAATAAAATAGCATTAATTTAATCTGGTTCTATAAGAAAACAAAGTGGAATATAATTACTGAATACTAACAAGGATGTAATTAGAAAGTACACTGTTATGATTGTGTCTGAATTACAGTAATACGTATAACAATTTTATTTTTTTTAGTTTGCTTGTAAGTAAATATTGTGTAATGAAAAAAATAACAACATAATTTTTTTATCTAAAAAAGTACTTAACTATTAGTAAACAAAATTGCAAATAAACTAGAAACATCTCAATCGAACTGGAATGTTAATGTAATACAATATTAACATAAAACATTTCAAGCGCAAAATGTAATTTAACATTTACTTAGAAGTATATCGATGCTAGCATGCCGCTGCCTGTTAAAGTTTGATGGAAAGGCTTTAACAAGGGTGATGCAAGGTCAGCATATTAAAACAACAGGGCAGGACTCGCAGTAATGGATTTAAACTGGAGAAATTTAGATTTAAGAAGGAAATAGGCAAGAATTGGTTTACTGATAGGGTGGTCAACGAATGGAATAGACTTAGTAATCATGTAGTGAGCGCTGAAACTATCAGTTGTTTTAAGAAATGGTTAGACAACTTTATGGATGGGGATGACAGGTGGTGATGGATATGGAGCTGCCTAGCGTAGGTCTTATGGTCTTTTGCAGTCATCTTCATTCTTATGTTATGTTCACATTTTCCTAACGCGAACTTTTAAAGTTAGTTCAGCAATTATTTCTTCTTCGTTGGGCATCTTATTCCTGTGAATATTCACGAGTGCCAATCCCGAAAATCTTTCTTCGTGCATTTTTAACAGGAGATATGTTTTTAATTTTCTTAGGCAGCTGAAAATACCTTCAGCTGATGCTGATGTGTCAGGAAGAGTACAAAGAATCTTAACGAGCTGGAAGACGATGGGATAAACTACATCAAGGCTTTCAAGTGGCTGGACTTCTGACTATATTGCTGGGATTCTCTCCTTATTAATGCAACTCACATTTGCTGTGGTCCATTCACGGCACCATCTTCCCCTTGCTGGTCTGTCAGCGTTCCAGGCAGATCTTCTTTATAGAACCCAGTAGCTTCCTTCACCTGATCAAATGTGGTTTTGGTAAAATACTTTGGAATAAGATATTACAGGCGTAGAACTGTCTGGGTGTGAGTCCCGAATCATTCTCGTACTTGTTGTAACAAGTTATCCAAGGATAGCAAGCTTCTGAAGCCATCTCAGATTGAACTTATGCATTACTGTTGGGGATTTAAAACATTTGTCCTGAGTCCAAGTTCTGGTTAAGAAGTTGTAACTCTCCTCAGCATTTAAAACACTATTATTGATGGCTACAGTGGTGAGACCGATATTAGATTGATGGGAAGGCAGTGAGGACTGGACTCACGGCTAAAGACTATATATATGACTATAGGCAAGGTAACCAAAAATAATTTTATTTAATATCTGAAATATCCGATTTTAGTTATGGAATCGCTCGTTTGACCCTCCGAAAATACATTCAGCCATTCCCAAATCTTAGGAAATCCCTGGAGGCCTGAGTCCTGTCCCCGGATTCCCCTTCTGAAAATCAATACTCATACTTGGCCTGACAATTTTACTCTTTTTATCTATTTTTTATTTATCTATTTATTTATTTATTCATTTGTTTATTTA
Organism: Oratosquilla oratoria; assembly: GCF_046742065.1. Classification (NCBI taxonomy): domain Eukaryota; kingdom Metazoa; phylum Arthropoda; class Malacostraca; order Stomatopoda; family Squillidae; genus Oratosquilla; species Oratosquilla oratoria. The sequence goes on along the minus strand of NC_134800.1, from coordinate 8,827,413 downwards.
TTTATTTGGCATATTGGGCAGGAGTCCGGGGTACTGCTACCCTCAGCAGGCGGGTCCCATCACGTCACGTGTACGGTATATGCCTGGGGCCGGGCGTGGCCGGGGGACCAGTAGGGGCGTGTGGTGCGTGGGATACAATTAATTATATGAAATGAATCGAGGCTGAGTGCTAGAGTCCTTACTCCGAAGAGCGAAGGAGGTGGCACGGTAAGAATTCCAGAACTTATACTCATGATTTTTTTTAACCGACTGTTACTGACCGTTAGTTTATTCAGTTTCTTACAAAGAAGGAAATTAAATCAAATAAGTAAAAACACTTGTTGAAAAAAGACAAACAAACGAAGATGTTGTATTTTATTAGAATTAGCCAGACGGTATTGTAGACGAAGTTATACCAGATCCACAGAAACTATAGCAGTCTATTCGATCACATTTTACTTATCTATATCTATCTATTTATCTATCTCTCTATCTATCTCTATCTATCTATATATATATATATATATATATATATATATATATATATGTGTGTGTGTGTGTGTGTGTGTGTGTGTGTGTGTGTGTGTGTGTGTGTGTGTGTGTACAACACTGAATGGGTCCCAGTGAACAGATATACATTTTTATCAACCACAATACACTTTAATTCTAAGCCATCAACATCGAGTGACTCGAGGAGGCCAACATGCAGAAATTGTAACGTGGTATACAGCCAATGACTCGAACCTGCGCTAGCACGTGATAAGTGTTAGCGACTTAACCGATTGCGCCATCAAGATATATAATATATATATATATATATATATATGTATATATATATATTAATATATGTGTATATACATATATATATACATATATATATATATATATATATATATACATATATTTATATTCATTCTTTTAGTTCTATATTTCTGGTGGAATTGAGTAGCTATGTTATCCTGGATCATGGTAAAAAGTTAATTTCGATAAAAGGCGACTTAGTAGTTTAATCTAAGAACCTGGTTATCAGACAGATTAGAGAGACTATGGGGGCAAAAGGTTTAAGAGGAAGACTTCTGGCCTTGTGGGAAAGTCCGTCCGCAGATGCCAAAGGGTCGGTGAAAGGGAACACTGGGAAGAATGAATATTAATGAGAGAGTGGGAACAGGAGAAGTAGGGAGGAGGAGAAGGAAGAGAAGGAAAGTGGAGGAGGAAAGAAAGGAGGAGGAAGGTGGAAAGGAAAGAGGAGAAATTTGTTAGTAAACAGATATGATGCGCGCCACACACACACAAGTTGTATGTGTGTGCGTGTAAGGCCACAACATTACCCATAGATCAGGTCATATATGAGCTCTGAGGTCTTCTCCAGGAGGTTAATAACTGTCGATCACGAGTCCAACACAGGAGCCAAAACCGTGGTGAAACAAACACACACACGCAGAGAGAGAGAGAGAGAGAGAGAGAGAGAGAGAGAGAGAGAGAGAGAGAGAGAGAGAGAGAGAGAGAGAGAGAGAGAGAGAGAGAGAGAGAGAGAGCTTGGATACAAGAGATTATATTGGGGCAATGGGATAATGGGCAGTGAGGTACTTTGTCCAGTCAAATGGACATATTGTCCGGTCAATTTGGCATATGTCCTAGTCAATGCTGCATATTGCCTAGTCCATGTGGTATATTGTCCAATTGTGATTCCGTTAAATACGGAAATACTTCAGCTAATGTAAGATGTTTAGCTACTAAACGATGATCTCATTTTTCGATTGTGTAGCTCCAATATACACGTCAAACGTAATGTCACATAGAATCGTTATCTAAAGCCAAAAAGTTGTCTTGGGTGTTTTTCTTGTTGAGTGTCGAGCCATATGCGGGCTGCACCTGACCTAACAAGTTAAACTCTGGACAGTATAAAACACTTGGCACGGGTACATCAAGTTAGATGCTCAAAAGTATTTTTGTACCCATGTCAACCCAAGATTTTCCGTGACTCTATGCAAATATATATTTCCTTGTTGTATTATATATACTATTTTATTATATATATATTATTTCTTCGAAGTCCTGTCGCTGTCCCTACGGCTTCCTCAAACAGCACAACATAAGTGTCTTTCAACCGTTAAATTATCGATACCGTCTCCAGGTTCCCGAGCACGTTTGTTTCTGAAGCTGAAGTGAGTTCTCAAGTCGGGGAGTTTTTCCCTAAGATGGGGGATTTTAGTTTTTTTTGGGGTGGGGATTTGGGTCACAGGTTTTCGGACTCAAACTGTTGGTATAACGATCTTTCTCAAAACTATATTCCTACAGATTCTACAATCTATATCATCTTCAGATCATCACGGTTTTTAAGGGTTACAGATAAAATTATCAGTGAAGGTGATTTAAAATTTTCTGCCTCTATCCTGTTTCCCCATAGATTCTCAATTTTGTCCCCCAACCTTTGCATGGTCGACGCACCTCAAGCCACTCCTGTCGGAACATCCATTATTCTGTCGTATACATTTAGTTCTTGTAATGAATAGTCTACAAGCGCCTTTGATCTAACGTTTCAGCTTGTATACGTTTATAAGTGTATCAACGTTTCGAAGAAAGCGTGGGTCATTACTCAGTGTCTTTCTCCATATTCCTGTAACATCTGTTCTCCATTTTTATTTTCACCAAATTTACCTGTTATTCCGTCCACCACATTGTTTCCTGTTCTCGTGTTTATGTTTCCAGCTAACTATGTTTTATCTCATTCATCTTTCTATCAGTTTACACATACAGTACATATGTATATATATATATATATATATATGTATATATATATATGTATATATATATATTTTTTTTTGCTTGTAACCGAGGAAATTATAAATCTATTCACGTGTTTTATGTGATTAATGTTGCATATATATATATATATATATATATATATATATATATATATATATATATATATATATATATATATATGTATATATATATATATAATTACTGCAACAAGAAATCATTTGAATAAGTCTCATATAATCCATGTTTGGAAGTTTGCAGTAGCGCAGAACTTGAATATAATTTTTTTTAACTATATGTATCTTCACTACGTAAGCTCATTTTTCCCTTCTTTGCTAAAGTACATATACTTATTTTCTTCTGGGTAACGTCATGCAATTATTCACCTGAAAGTGGAGGTCGTATGGAGAAGGGTTTTTATAGTGGTAGCGAGTTTACAGGCCTTTCTGTAAGACCAAAACAAAGCGTGGAAAAATGGAGACGGTTTATGACCTTCTTTTGTTGCTCGTTCGTGACCTGAATGGTTTTCATCGGAAAGAAATCACCCAGAAGCAGTCAGAATAAACGTATAAAGTTATGTATGGTATTCGCCATGTGAAGAGAGATGGAATATGAAGCCTTTTGTAAAAAAAAATACTAAGAACTCTGACGGCGCAAGTAGCAACGGTCGGCGTCGTCTTCAAATGTCGGCATTCAGAGATGCGAATCTATCCGCCTCCCAGTACCTTCCGTACCGGGTTTAACTTTTCTTTTTAATCTATCTGCCACCAGATTATTTCACTCACCTCCATGACAAGCTTTCGTCTGAGAATGGTTTATAACCATACTTGGTAAATCACTTCCTTACTGAGTGGTATTTATTTCATTTACGTTCTAGTTACTGTTATGGTACTTTATTAATTTCCGTGGCACCCAAACGGTAGTGTAAGGGTCGGCCCGGCATCCACGCCTTGCATGCGGGCAGTCCATTCTCCCAAGCTCAAACCTAAGTTACTAAAGGCGCGAAACTTACTGATTTAAGTAGTTGAGAATGGGGAAAAGTGTTTGATGTTTTAGGTTTCTATATTCTTAGGAACAGTAGTGAAAGAAACGAGGGATAATATTCTTAGTAATTCTCGGTATGTGTACACCAATGTTAACAACCTTGACTCAGCCAATTACTATCCATATAGTGTATTTAATTTCAATGTCAATATCCAGCGTTTCTATCCTCGAGGTGGCAGAGGGGAGACTGAAGGAAAGTAGCAGGAGGAACAGCAGAAGTTAAAAAATTATCAACACGTTTTTATTTTTTCAGATTGTTCTCTTTATCCCACTGGTATGGGTGGTTGAGGAGGATGCTGGGTGGGTTTGGGGATGGGGGCGATAGGAGCGGTCAGGGTGCAAGGAAGGAGACAGTAGTGGGGGGAGGTGACTTGCGGTTTGGGAGTTGCGAAGGTGAGGGTCAACATATTGTTGTATACAAAGGTGGAGGAGAGGAGAGACGATGAAGGGAGGAAGGTGATGGAGAGGGGAGAAAAGGGACGAAGGTGGAGGAAAGGGAAGACAAGGGGAAGGAAGGAAAAGGAAGACAACGAGAAGGGAGGAAATGGAAGACAACGAGAAGGGAGGAAAGGGAAGAAATCTCCTGGTTTTCAAGAACTATAAATTGAAAGCCAGTAATGAATTCCGAACGGTTTTATTCAATGTTGGACATTATCTTATAACCAATGACTCTCAACTTGAGGTTCTGGTACCCCCAGAAGTTTCCTGGGGGATCAAGAGAGTAAAAACAGCTGTCGTTTGGTGGATGCCAGACGATTTTATTCGGTGATGATATACGGTGTCTGGTCAGAGTACACAACTCAATGGCTAATCCTTTTACATGATCTGTTATTTCAAGCAATGTCGTTCTTCACCCTTTTGTTTTGTTTTTCCTTAAATACCGTTTTCTCTTCCACTGTCACATATTATATAACAAAATTTCTTTCTTTTCTTGCAACCTCTTTTTTCGAAGTAAAAAATATATAAAAAACTTTCATTAAGGAGTTGATTTAGCCAGTTACCTAAAATCAGTTTGTCGAATATTTTCATTTATGTGGATGAAAACCGAATTTCAAATATATTTGACAATTTTTATTCTTTTCCTTATGTTTGCAAACATATCTGGCCTTTTTCTGATCGCTTTTGATAAAACTGGTTGAAACTAAATGCCTGGGAACGTAAAGTCAGGTGCAAACATATGAACAAGGATCAGACATGTTTGCACGTCAGTTACGGAACACTTCTCAAGGTACATCACCCAACGCCTCTCACGATCCCTTCTTATATACGTTAATACCAAAGTCTCTGTCTATTACCTGGCAATGGAGGTGCACACACACACACTCACACACACACACACACACACACACACACACACACACACACACACACACACACACACACACACACACACACACACACACACACACACACAAAAGATCTTGTCATGGCCGAGGATATCAGAGGTTTCATTCTCAACACAAAACTGTCTGTGCTTATGGATTACTGTTCTGTGTCCCTGAGGAGCGTTGGGCTTCGATCTCGTCTCTGAACTACTGAGGGCCCAGGTTCGATCCCCCATAGGTACAGGTGACTGTCACTTGCCCTAGCTGTCCAGACACGTAGGGCAAAGGTGACGGCTTTGGGTGCAAACTCGCCCTCAAGATTGTCTAGACAACTAGAAAAGGAACCAAGAATGTTTACTAGCAAATAGATAATCTACTATCGTAAACATCCGGGTTTGACATATTCCAGAAATCTTGAAAAACATCTATTTACTGTTGCATTAATAGAAGAAATAAATTCTATTGTGAAATAACTAAAATATATAAAATATATATTAAATCGTCGACAATGAAAGCTACTGCATAGCTAAAACAAGTCGAGAATCAGGTTCGGATGTTTCCAGTGCAGAGTTGGGCGCGTTCCCGCGGGACAGGTAGTGCGTTAGTAACGCAGTAACGCAAATGTCAAGCTCTGGTTATTCTATGTTTTAGAATAGGGAATATTAATGTTGTAGTTTAGGTATTATTCTATTGAGAATATTCGTAAGAAATAAATACTTCTCCATTTCATTTTTTCGTCAAAATCAGTCTATAGGAAATTAAAATCGGTAACGCAATACATGTCCGGTGGTAACGCGCCCAGTTTTGTTGCAATGGTACATCCGCCTCCTGTTGGTGCTCTGAAAATTACAACCTCATCCCTCTCTCCCTCCCTCCCTCTCCCTCTCCCTCTCTCTCCTTTGCTCAAATACCTCATTCTTTACGCCTGCCCTTGCTCTACCGAAGGTGCATGGACAGAATTCTTTCTCAGCGAGTACCCCCTTCGCCTTTGGAATAAACTCAACAAGCCAAAACAATCTTTGACATACTGTAAAAGATATATGAACAGATAAACGAATAAACAAATAAAAATAAAATAAAAATCAACAAGGCACGTGGAACCAAAACCCCCAAATTATTTTTGGGAAAAAACTGGTCCTCACCCGTTGGGCAGAGGCGAGTGGTCTGAAGAAGCCAATATGGGTTAAATAGGATAGGTTGTCGGTAGCAAAAATAAATGAATAAATAAATGAATAAATAAATAAATAAATAAAAATAAAGAAATAAAATAAATATATAAATAAGTAAATAATAATAATAATAAATAATTAATAAAATTAAATAGAATATGTAAAATAAATAAATAGAAATAAATAAAATAAATGAAATACTACCCAATACGGGATGGAACCCATTTGGAATTAACCCATTCGGGAGTGACACTCTTTAATACATTTATTCTGGTGAACGTTAAACTATCTTATTCAGCTGAAGGAAATCCTGCCATTACTTGTGGGGATGCCATCTATAGAAGGGGGACAAGAACAACAACACCAAGTACCCCTGCACAAATGTAATTAGATTGTGGACTGTATACATTAATAGGAACTCACTCATGAAACAATAAATCTATGGAAATATATCTTCTGTTATTACTGCAGGAATAAAAAAAGTGGTATTTTAATCCCTAGCAGGAAAGGATTTATTTGCGGGTCAATTTAAGGTGCCCGCAGGATTAACGCGCATGTGCGAGAAGATGCGGGTCCCTGACTTCAGGCACGTAGGCGGTAAGGGCGTCTTCAGGCAAGTGTCGCCCACATGCGTTCTTCAGGAACTTGAGAACAAGACTCTGAAGGGCAAAGTCCCCGGGGACAGGCGAGAATCACCCCCCCAAAAAAAAAAAAAATATATATATATAATATATATATATACATACATGGGTCACATGAAGAATTGCCCCCCAGAACGCCCACATGAAAAATCGTCACCCCCATGAGATCCCATCTGAAGAATTGTCACCCCAGTACGCCGAATATCAACAGTGGAATAAAGGTTAGGTTAGGTTAGGTTGAATGAGGGTTATGCTCATTGTGACCAACTTATACAACCGAAGAATCGTAAACCCAGGATGGTGCCCCCCATGAAGAACTGTCACCCTAGGATAGCCCACGTGATGTTAGCTGGGGTGATGATTCTTCATGTGGTCCAAAATTATGTGTTCGAGTTCCCGGTAGTTTTGTTGCCGAAGGTCAATTAGAATCAATCAGGTTTCCGGCACACTTTGACATCTTACTCTCCAGCATGCGCACTCGTTCCCCCGTTTCCAGGAAGTACGAGCACATAGCTACAATCCGTCTCATAAAAGATTTTATAGATAAGAGATATCACCCGGCCGAGATTAGACGGTTCCTGCAAGGAAGTTAGGCTCTTGTTTCTACGACCAGTTTAGTCTGAAACGTGACACTGGCGTCTCTCTCAGTCTCACTCTAAGTGTCTTTCCTTTATTGTTTCATCACATTTATAAAGTGTAAGTACATCCCAGCTCACCTACAAAGTTCACTAGATATTTTTTTCTAACGTTCAAAGATATTTTTGGGGGATTCAGTGTCTATTTTAATGTTTCTAGGAAGTACCAACTTTGGGGTCGGTTGGGATGTGATACAAGTCTTCATGAATATAATAATGGGGGAGAATGCGAGAGACCATAAGGCCTACACTATGCACTTCCATGTCTACATGGTTACTAAGACTATTCCATTCGTTAATCACTCTATTGGTAAACTAGGTCTTGTCTATTTCCTTCTTAATCTTAACATCAGTCCAAATTCAATTTCCTCACATTCAAAACTAACCTAGTGCACTAGTGGTGTCATCGGCTGCTCTCGCATTCGCTTTGCTCTGGGTTCGAATCCCACACTCCTCTCCGATTCCCAGCAATACTGTTTGTTTCTTGTCCCAACATTTCAAGAGAAGTAAAGTTCTTCTTAGACTGTCTTCGTCCTAAGAACAGGATGCTGTACTCTTTCTTCCACCAAGTATCCGGAAATCTGACGCGACAACCACTTCGCCTACGTCATTGTGACGTATTCGAAATCTTCGAGAACAATACCATTTCAAACCCCCGCCCTTCCACACCACGTTCCACACTCATGCTGTATAGTACATTCCGTTAAGGGTTTATTAGTGTATGTAGCTACTCCATTACATTATCATCCTTATATATATATATATATATATATATATATATATATATATATATATATGTGTGTGTGTGTATACATACATACATATTATATATATATATATATATATATATATATATATATATATATGTGTGTGTGTGTGTGTGTGTGTGTGTGTGTGTGTGTGTGTGTGTGTGTTGTGTACGATTAAGTTTTGTATGATTAGTCAGTGAAAAGTTCATAGTGAGTGTACTGAATACACACACACATGCACGTGCACAAGCACGTGTATAAATACACACACGTACACGTACACACGCACTCACACACACACGCACGCACACACATATACACACAGGCAACTGCTTCAACCTTACCATTTTCAGTTGAGCTTCACCACGGGTCGGATGTAGTGTCTGCTCCGCGTTGTGCTCATATATACCCCGTGAATTATGAGACGCTGTTAACGCGAGTTGACATATATTAAGTGTCTCGTCATAAGAACTTGCAAAAAATACCGCGTGATTTGCACAAAGTGATTCTGCTAGTAAGAATACGTGTATAAAGTGATTCTACTACGAATGTCACAGAAAGAAAATAAAGAAAAGTACTACAACCTGAGTGATCTACATAGCCTCCACTTAGGTAAGATCAAGATAGTGAGGTGATTTTTTCCTCCTTCTTATACAACATACAATTTCATTCAGCTGAGGGGAAACTTTACACACCGAAGGATCAATTGAGTGGGGTGTGAAGGTGACGCTATGTTTAATAAAATCACATGACGGCAGCCAGGCTATCAGGTAGATTAACACTTGGTACGGGAAAGGCATATAATCATATCTCTTTTAACTACATGACAACTTTAGTCTGACTGTTGCCAGATGGTCTTATTCAACAGTGGGAAATCCTTCGTGTGACGAAAAGGTCAAATCGTTCCCGAGTGAGGTCGTCTAAACTCCGGGGCTTATCTAAAGATTGTTTTATCTTGCTTATCGTCGAGTGTTTCCATTCGACTGAAGGAATGACATGACATCGAAGTGATGAAGACCCCTTGCCATGACATCGAAGTGATGAAGACCCAGGCGATTTTATTTAGCTCATGGTAGGGTTTCTTGCACCTGAAGTGTTTCGTTACAAAAGGAATCACACACATCTAAATAAAATCGCTTGGCGGTGCCTAGACATCAAAGGTTAAGGGACCGTTTGGCATGGAAAAGGCTGATAAATGTTTAACTAGAATTAAATTAGCACAGTTGATTACTAAAGAGTTTAGGCACATTTCTAGCCTATATAGAATCTTTATTAACCTTTTCTCTGCACGACACATCCTAGGTCCTAGTCATTGGAGGTTTTAATGAGTTGTGGGGCGTCCACTCCGTAGGAGTGAAGGACAGGAGGTGCGCAAACGGGCGTTTCCGGTAACGAAAAAAACGGCTTCTGCGCAGTCATTCTGGGACAGGTGTTCCTTATCTCCCAACTACCTGCAGCGACCGAAATCGCTCTACTTCTGAGATGTCGTCTGCTCTTCTCTCTCCATCAATCATTTCTCATATTAAAATCGATTATGCTTCTTGCGTGGGCCGTACCATCATCCAGGATGTGTATTTACCTAATTATTTTACACAAGGAAGGATCTGTGTGCTTGGATTTGAGAAAGTGCAAAGTAGGCGCAAGATAAAGCTGTAATATTTTGATATATTTAAATACATATACTGATACCTTGATATATTGAATGGCGAGGAGTTAGCTATAGACATACTTTACTAATTTGTCTAGATTTTATCCGCTCATCCCTCCGAACAGTGTCTATTAGATAAATGTTTGCTAAATTGCGGACACCGTATTTGCGTATGTAAATGCGCGTTTCACTGTTACTGCATTAATATACATTTTTTTAAAACAAATATTTTTTTTTACATAATAGACACCGCATGGAAAAATATACTAAATATAGTCTATATACCAAGAGCTTTTTCCCCCTTATAAGGGAGGTAGCCAAGTCAGAGGCACGTAACTACTCTCACCCATTCCACTCCCATCCACCATCCTCATCTTAGCTCCTCATGGATGACGGGTCGTCCCTACATCTTGCCCACTGCTCTGGGTCAGAAGGAATCCACAGCTCATCCACAGCAAGGGTGCTTCACTTAATCGGCGACTCCCCCCTCCCCCCGCTCTCCGTCCCCTCATGCAGAGAAAGAGAAGACGGGGAGAAATCACTTCGGGCTGCGTCAAAATATCATTCACACATAAGGACCCCCTATCCCCTTCAATCCCCCCCCTCCCTTCCTTGCGTAACAGTATCATCTATATACAATCACTCTCCGAGAGTCCCTATCTCCTGCCTTCTCACTACCTTGCTCAATAGACATTCCCCTCTTGCTCAAAGCCTCCTTCACCCCATCCCATCTCATCCACGGTCGTCCCCTCAAGTTCACTCCCTCCACCTCTGCCTGCCTCACCTCTTTTACTAATATTTCATCACTCATTCTTTCCATATGTCCAAAGTATCCTTATAGTCTTTCATCAACCCTATTTGCCATCTCTTTTTCCACTTCCACTATCCTCCTCACCTCCTCGTTTCTCACTCTATCTAACCTTGTAACCCCTATCATAGTCCTCAGACATTTCATCTCAAACACATAAATTTTCCTCTCTACCTCTATTAAATTCGAAGTCTTTCCTCCTTACAATGTCGTCGGCACAATCACCCTTCATACAGTCTCCTCTTTGCACCCATTTCCAGATGGCCATTTCTCATAACACTTTTTAATCCCCCCAAGGCGTTTATTGAATACTAAACTACAAAAACTATATCTGCATAATGTCAATATAACATGGGGTATGTCTAAATGTCCAATATATGACGTTTATTAAAAAAATATATTCTTCTCTCCATGCGGATTAATTGTCTAACATAAACAAGAAAATTAATTAATTTCTAATTCCTGTACACCTACGCTCAGTTATAGGAGAATATAGTTACACATTTCCCTCTTATTTGGCTGTCCATCTATTCAGTTTCCTTTAATCTTTCTTTCTTTTAGTTTCTTTATAAATGTATTCAGCAACCATCCTCTTTATTCACACCTATTCAGTAACTCACTAGTGTATTAATCTATTTGTTATTATCGTTCATAATAATCCATTCATCTTATCTTTTTTCACTTAATGTTTTGATGCAAGTATTTGTGTATGTGATTTCTCATTTATTTACTTATTTCTGATGTTTGATACGTGACTTCGTATATTTAACTGCGTAATTTTCCTACCAGAGCGCCCTCTGCGATCTATCTGTCGTGAACCTTTGGCGCAAGACGTGGGGCAAGCTTAACATATCTATATCCTTTGATAAACGAGAACTCTATCCGTTATTTACAAATTCTGAGGTTCGGTGTCGTGTTTCGACAGAGGTGTAATCTTTCGAGACTTAGATTTTCCTTAAGCTGAATAAAGTCGTCAGGAGTTAGTCGTGACGACGTCGTTTAGATATTTTGTCTTGAATAACGTCAAATGATTTTATTCATGTGAGAGGTGGACCTCGTTGACGAAATGGATATGTTATGTCAAAGGATTACAAAGGCGGAGCATGCCGACAGGAGACCTTTTGGTCCATATCTAGGTCGGATGCGAAAAAAATCATAATAATAATAAATTAATAAATAAAAACTATAATAATGTAAATAACAAATAAAACACATAAATAAATGCATACGTATAGTTAAATAATGAACAAACAGGTAAATAGCAAATAATGATTAATTGACATATAACTAATAATAAATGAAAATCAAACAGACAAATGATAACAAAACAAAAACAAATAATATGAAATAAAATATAATCATTACAGCATCTTACTTAGGTGTTTATCTAAATGATTCTTAAAGCTTTGAACTGAACTACATTGCACTACCTGTGCAGGAAGTTTATTTCATTCATTGACTACACGGTTGGCGAAGTTGTTTCTACCTACTTCCAAAATGAATCTATTTCCGGACAGTTTGAGACCATTGTTTCTTGTCTGATTCACATTCAATGTGAAAATTCTCATTCAATGTGAAAATTTAATTCAATTTCATGTCATTTATGAACCCCGCCCTTCATAGACGATTTAATTACAGTACCAGGTCTCTTATCGCTACTGTCACTTGTCAATCCAAGGATGGATTGTCTTGATACCGAAATTAGTTAACAAATGTGGCTTATGTCAAGTACTACACAGCTTCAATCACTTCAAGTAGCGACGAAAAGCAGCTCACAGCCCCCGATCCTTCCGTCATATTTGTTTACATGTGACGTCATAACGTCTCAATCGCGGGACCAAAGGAGGGCTGCAGAATCGTGGAAGGAACGAGAGAGAGAGAGAGAGAGAGAGAGAGAGAGAGAGAGAGAGAGAGAGAGAGAGAGAGAGAGAGAGAGAGAGAGAGAGAGAGAAAGATGTCCAGTTTCCTCCTTCTCAGACCTTAATCAATAATTTAATTTTTGACTACCTTGAGGCTAGATAATGAAAACCTTTTATAACGGTCTGTGTTTCTCATGAGGTGCCTCAGAATTATGATAGGGGTTACTAGGCTGGATAGAGTGAGAAATGAGGAGGTGAGGAGAACAGGGGTGGAAAGGGAGTTGGGAGATAGGGTTGATGAAAGAGTATTGGGGTGGTTTGGACACATGGAAAGAATGAGTGAAGAAAGACTAGTAAAAGAGGTGTGGAAGGCAGAGGTGGAAGGAGTGAACATGAGGGATCGACCTAGGATGAGATGGATGGATGGGGTAAAAGGGGCTTTGGGAAAGAGGGGAATGTCTGTTGAGGAAGGACGGGAAGATATGGGTGAATGGAGAATGGTTGTGTATGGATGATTCTGTGATGCATGAGGGGGAGTGGGTGGGGGATGTGGGGTGAGGGAGTATGTATGAGAAATAGATTGACATAAGCCGAAGGGATTTCTCCCCGTCTTCTCCTCTTCTGCATGAGGGGACGGAGAAGGGGATCGCCGATTAATGAAGCGGCCTTGCAGTGGATGTGCTATGTCTTACGACACTGCTTCAGATCCAGGGATGATCCGTTATCCAGGAGGTGCCAAAATAAGAGGGAGGGAAGAGGGTGGAGGGGAGTGGAGTATGTAGGGGATGGAATGGATGGGAGTGGTTTCTATGCATTTTGTTTTTTGGCTACCCCCCTTGTAAGGGGGAAAAAGCCTTTGGTATATATATATTTATATATATTTCTCATCCTAGAGAAAGAGTTTGACATTGAGGAGAAACAAGATAGTGCCTCAGAGAAAGACTAGGGTTGGTAGAGCCATCTTTTGGTTTAGAAAATCCATCTAACAACCGATTGCATAGATCACAAAGATCACTGATAAATTTACACTTATAACTATAATATTTTTGTTTAGACCCGAAATCTCATTCATGTCAGACTGAAAAAAGAAGAAAAATTATAAGTAATAATAAGAATCATAACAAGAAAATGTGAAGAAGTATAAAAAATAAAATCGAAATAATGAATTATTTGATGAAAAAGAGAAATAGAAAATAACAATAGCAGCATTAACAACAATACTAGTATCAGTGATAACAAAGCATTAATTCTATTGACAGGTCATTGAATTTATCACAAATTACGTCCGCAATTCTATCTTGGCAGGAAATCGTTCTTGAGTACCTGATAATGTTGTCATTTCCTCGGAGCTCAAAAAAAAAAAAAAAAAAAAAAAAAAAAAAAAAAAATTTGCTTCTTCGGTAGTCACCTCTTCGATCCCCCATCAACCTCTCCCTTCACCGCCCCCCTGCTTCCATAGCAGGTGGTACTTTTCCTTTTATTATAATGTCGTCAAACGATTTTATTAAAACTTGGTCTTTACGTTACTGTAACCCTCTATTTATTACACACTAGCCAGAATAAAGACATTGAAGTCGATGTAATGGGATCCAAGAGCTATCCTAACATGCAAGGCACAGGTAGAAAAATGTTTCCATCATGCACAGAAATGAGATTTAGTGCATGACAATCAATTGCATTCAATCAGGCGTTACTTCACAACGCCCTAAGCGTTGCAAAATGAAATAATAATAAAATTAAATAAATTAATAGAATAAAATAACATTTAGATAATAACATGATAATAATAGAATGCTGTAATGATTATAATTTATGTTATATTATTTGTTTTTGTTTTGTTATAATTTGTCTGTCTGATTTTCATTTATTATTAGTTATGTCAATTTATTATCATTTACTATTTACCAGTTTATTTGTTATTCAACTATACCTATGCATTTATTTATGTATTTTATTTGTTATTTACATTATTATAGTTTTAACTTATTATTAATATGATTTTTTTTTCTTTTCTTTTTTTTTCTTTTGCATCCAACCTAGATATGGATCAAAAGGTCTCCTGTCGGCATGCTCCGCCATTGTAATCCTTTGTAATCCTTTGAATCGAATAATAAAATAAAATAAAACAATAATACAACAACAAAACAGAAATAGATTACAACAAAATAAAACAATAATCAAATAAGAATAATAAAACGTTAACCAATGAAAAACAACAATGAAAAAGTAAAATGATCTATTAATAGAATGAAAAATATAACATGATAAAGAGGGTTTAATTTGTCATACCTGAAAATTCAGCATCAATTCTGTAATTCACTGTACCATGCAGAGCCATATTTCATAAGAGTCAAATATACATTTTCTTTCTCGACCAAAAACTATTTTGTGACTAATTTTTTTTTGCATTTATGTCGATTATTTATTGAATTAATTTATTTATTCGTTTATTTATTTGTGTATCTGTTTATTTGTTCATTATATGGGATTTATAGGATAAATGAACGAATCTTAACCGACAGGGGAATAGAAACCACAATTTTATAGGATTAAATGACATAAGATTTGAGACATCTGAGGGTCGGGAACGGGTTTCTAAGAACTTATAGAACCTGTGACAAGAGGCCACTGTAGTAAACACAGACTCGGTAATAAAAGTTGCATCACCAAATATCCAGATCACGATTTGGCAACAACATTCTGACGTCATTTCCTGTCCCAGATGATACGTTTCAAGGCTACGTTCCCATCAATGGTAGCCCAAAAGTAATCAACATTTATTCATATATATATTTATCTATCTGTTTGTATATATATATATATATATATATATATATATATATATATATATATATATATATATATATATATATATATATATATATATATATATATATATTACTTTATTCATTAATTTGTTTTGGTCTGGCTAATCATAAATTGCTTTGTTTAGCAAAACCTCTTGTTATTAAAGTGTTCCACAGCCATCTTTATTAGCCCTATCAGGTCCATGTCTATTAAGTTTTGTTGATTTTTCGTTTGAGCTCAGACGAATTTCCCATATTTCAATTACTTTGTTTTTTTTTTCTTCTTCGTCAATTTGATACACAATTTGCGTGCTGGATGCCAAATCGAAACTACATCATTTCTTCTTCGTTTCAGGCACTGTGTAGCCGCAGGAACAAGAATTTTCTCCTCAGACAACGAAAGAAGAAAACGTCGTTTATAAACTCGTCGACTGAAGAACATCGAAGATAAAAGAAAATGGGAGCGTCTGCGGCCAAACCCACAGACGGCTCGTTGCAGATGACAGTCTGGGTGCGCACAGGGAACCAGCTTGGGGCGGGAACGAACGCTAATGTGACACTTAGGTACGGTATAGTATCATATGTAAATCAACAACCTGTTCCTGCGATGTATTAATCATATGTAGACTAACAGCCTCCTGTTCTTATGGGTTACTGTCATATGTAGATCAACAACCTGTTCTTATCATG
>NC_134800.1:8786296-8803796 GCF_046742065.1 Oratosquilla oratoria | reverse complement strand
CAACTCGTGGGCGGGGATTTGGGGTGTGTATGTGCGTGAAAGGTCACAGCATTACCGATCGGTCATATATATGAGCCCTGAGCTCTCTTCCGGAAAGGAAATAACTGTCGATCACGAGTCCAACACATGATCCAAGACCATGGTGAATCACATGAGACAGAGCATAGTTTCTCACAATGTGTCGAAGATTTACATCATGCATGTGAACAGAAACTATTTCTCTAATTTCTCTACCAATTCTAAGAGAAATTTCTTTCATCATAATGTATACTATTTCCCTACTGGAATATAACAGCTAGTCTTCCTTTTTTGGTCCTTGGCGACCCCGATTACATCTTAGGAGTTTTGTGGCACCCTTAAGGACCAGAATAACTTAGAATTATTTCATAATCGGAGACTAAAAAAAAAAAAGAAAAAAAAAAAAAAAAAAAAAAAAAAATCGGCCATCCGTCCTCCTATCCTTCTTCAATCTCTCCTCTTGACCCTAAGGATAGAAACGCTGGTTACAGGTGATGAAATGCTAAATACCCTTGGTATTGGAGACATACGAAACCCTAAATAACCCCCCCTAACCCCCTAAACCCCTTTTAATAGCGAAAGAGTTAACCGTAATATAAATACCTCAGAACAAGCAACAGCGAAACATAAGATGCTGTTCTCAATACAAATAGCGCCAACGGTTACTGACGATTTTATTCACTCAATGTAAAATCCCCCCTCTTTCCCTCTATCGCTCCTATGCAATGGCCGCTTGCATCACACTCAGAAAAGGAGCGGATGTTGGGCTAGTCAGGAGGTGTTGTACATGCAAGCAAAGGCATGTCCAAGCATACACATTTGTACAAGTATGTTCGTGTGTGTGTTTGTGTGTGTGTGTGTGTGTGTGTGTGTGTGTGTGTGTGTGTGTGTGTGTGTGTGTGTGTGTGTGTGTGTGTGATTGATTGATTCACCATGGTCTTGGATCACGTGATGGACTCGTGATGTACAGCTATTACCCTTCCGTAAGAGAATTCAGGGCTCATGTATGACCGATCTATGGGTAATGCTGTGACCTTACACGCACACACACACACTCAACTCCCCGCCCACGAGAGTTGGAGTAACGACTCCCAGCTCAGTGATACTGAAATTGTGTGTGTGTTTTGGCCTTATCATAAGGTACAGGAAATGAGCTACACTCGTAGTGTCCCGCCTTTTTTCTCTATCATACTATAAACTCGCTAACGGTTTTTGTTTGGGGATCACATTTTCCTAAGCTGTTCCATTAGTTGGTGTGTGTGTGTGTGTGTGTGTGTGTGTGTGTGTGTGTGTGTGTGTGTGTGTGTGTGTGTGTGTGTGTGTGTGTGCGCGCGTGTGTTACGTAAACTCTCCATTGTGTATACACAAAGAAGGGCGAGACTGACACGCCACAGCAATGTATTAATTGCTAACGTTCCCACACTCTGCACCACTTTATCTGTCACGCAAACACACGCACGAACGCATTCACACGAGCAGGAGAAAACCCATCATTACATAAAAAGAAGAAAGAAAGAAAAATCCTTAGTTTCGTTCTCTATATTATCGTTCCTGATTTTTTTTCGTAAAGATGATCCTGGGATCTGTTAATCTGAATTAAATCGTGTAAGGTCATTGAGAACAAACGTCTGTAAGGTATGTCGCGTTATTGAAAAGGTAGGAGCGGTTGTTCAGTTGTTATCGTACGTGTTCATGTGTGAGTTTTCGGATACAAGGTTGACCGATGCACGATAATGTAACTTGCCTGGCACCGAGCGTGGCATCCCCTACTTCGCAGTCAAACAGGACACTCCTAGGCACTTAGACGTCACCAGTCTGGGGTCAGTTATTTTTTATCCATTTCCCATCCGATTATCGTATCCGTAGTTGTCCCTTTTCGGGATTTAGAAAACGGGAAGTGTGAGGTCATCCAGAAGGAAGAAGGTGGTTCCCGGCTTTTGGACGTTTTTAGCGTGTTAGGTTTTCGTTTTTACATCGCGCGGACGGGGCCGTTCTTGATAAACGTGGTGTCTGTCGGGAGGTTTCTAGAGCTTTCTTGTGAATGAACATAACTATCCTACTTAAATGTTGTCAATGGCGAACTGGGATCACGGTTCTTCCGTAGCCACGTAGTAAATAAACGAAAGAGCGCTTGTAGGATCTAGTTTGTGTTAACGGGATTTGAGACTTGTCTTCGAAGTGCAAGGGTTTCTTGTTGACACTTTGCGCGTTGGCAAGAAGAACCACCGGACACCTCCCCCTCAGGATGAAGAGCCCCATCGCCCTTCGGAAGAACTCAGTGCCCCATGACGTCATCATCGAAGTGGTGACCGGGGACAAACTTGGCGCAGGAACAGACTCGAAGCTCTTCGTCGTTCTCCACGACGTCGACGGTCGAACTTCGCAAGAACTCCGCCTCAACAACCGTCTCACAACGAACTGCCGAGGCCAGAGCTGCCGGTTCCAAGTGTGTTCTGGGGTCGAGCAGGGCCTCGGCCTTGTCCACATGATCCAGTTTCGCCTGCAGAAGTTCGGCCTCGGGCACGACTGGTTCGTGGACCGATTCGCGGTGACCGTTGTGTCTTCAGGCGCGAGTTCCGTCTTCCCCGTGCACCGCTGGATCAAGGCGAACGGGAACGCGTACTTCATCGGCCGCTATGACATCAACCTCCCACACCTTCCCCACCTAGAGAACCTCCCGGAGCACCAACTTCGGGCGCAACAATCCCAGCGCATGGGAGAGCTCGGACGGAAACGGGAGAATTACAAGTACAAATGTCACATTCCTGGAGGTCCTGCACAGGTAACGGAGATTGAGGACGACGCCCATCGTGTCTGCCTGCTTACCTGCTGGCCTGACCTACTTGCTTGCCTGCTAGATTATCATATGTACAAGTGTCATTGCCCAGGGGGGGTCTTGCACAGGTAATAGGGATCAAGCTAGATGAAGAACGACGCCCATCGTGTCTGTCTGCTAACCTGCTGGTCTGCCTGCTTACCTGCTAGCCTGCCTGCTTATCTGCTGCACTGACCTACTTGCTTACCTGCTTGATTTTCATCTTGTTACGTCCATACCCTACCCATCCACCCCGTTCCTTTACTTTTCATATGTACATTTTTGAAGGAGCTGGACTGACTTGGTCCGTCCCATTGACCTCACCTGACCAATAATGTGACCCCGTTCCCTGACCTCGGTAGTTATGACCCAAGTCGAGATGTTTATCCTTGTCTTTGACCAGGTCATTTATTTATATATAAACTCGGAAATAGAAGTGCCTTCTTCTTCAACTTGTCACAGTATCTCAGAATCCATTTATTTATATAACCATTTATTTGTTTATTTATAAATTATTTTATTTATTACAAACGAGCAGATTTAACAACGAACCAAGTCAAAAATTTTCAGCCTCATCTTTGACGGTCATGACCAAATTGTGTAGCTATTTGTATATTTATGTACGCATTTATCTCTATTTATAAATTCACGTTATTTATCTGTTTATTTATTTGATACAATTAAGTAGATTTAGCTCTGAAATAAACATGGGTTCATCTATTAACAATTACTAATTTTAAGTAGCGTTAACATTACATGTACATTGTACCGTGCAAAGTGATGCTAATTTTTTTTGTTTTTTTTATTCATTTATTTTTCATCTGGCGAGGAAGGTCGTCTGAGCGTCACGATATTTGTGGGGGTTCTTGGTATGTTAAATATAATTCTGGGAATCTTTGGTGAAATTCACGCAATCTAACGAGCAAGGACCTCTGGGTGACCAGATTTATCGAGCGGGAACATGCTAGACATCAACTAAAATTATGCTAGATTGGCAAAAATTATGCTAGATGGGCAATAAATAATGCTAAATCTTTTGATACCGCTTGCTTGCCTCTTTTTAGTTAGAGGGCAGGATAGATAAAATGGGGGAGAGGGAGGAAGAGAGGGAGGGGGGATTTGGGGGTTTAGTGCAAGGAAAGATTGAAATGGAAGGAAGTTAGAGTAGTGATAGATGTGGGGCAGACCCACTTCCTCGGTTGGTTTTAGCTTGCCTCTGCTATTTATTGTTCATTGATATGATGCAACTGTACGGAAAACATGCTAAATTTAGCATAATTATGCTAAACCTCGTCATTCTGGTGGCCAGCTGGGCGTCACTGGCAGCTGGGGAATAGATAATAGTTTCAGGGTTCCCCTCTAATGAAGCATTTCCTCTGGCAAAGAGGATAAGAGCAAATACCATCATGTTCTGTAGGACATTTCTATAAGCAGGGGCTACCATTTTTTTCATACCATTGGGACTTATAACTGAGAGAACGACAGACGTAGGCCTCATAACCACTTTGTTCATTGTAATACAGTGAATACACAGAAAAAACAACAACTAATTAATTTAACAATACACAGAAAATAAAGACAACAAACATATTCATTTACCATAAGATTTTATAATGATAATAATAATAATGATAATATAATAATAATAATAATAATAATAATAATAATAATAATAATAATAATAATAATAATAAAATGACATGTAGAGTGTAGTGGCGGGCCGGATGATCTGACAAATCGGGCCAGATTCGGCCCGCGGGCCGTAGTTTGGTGACCCCTGGTTTTAAGAATCCCATTGCTTGTGAGGGTTACCTTCAGCACTGTAGAACATGCAAGAACACGCCATGTTCTTCACCTACGGGACGGAACTCAGGTTGAAGGCCTTCTCGACCGAAGAACTTTGTTCACCTCAAGAAGAACATCTACGTGGTGAGGTGCCTATGCTAGGAGGACCTGAGTAGCTACGGCCGAAGCCGTCACCTTTGGGGACGCAGGTAGCAAAGAGTCACTGTTGTGAATCGGAGAGGAGTGCGGGATTCGAAACCACAACTAAGCGAATGCGAGACCAGCACACTTCCGATGGTGGGGGTGGTGGGGGGAGTCACGCAAGTCATAAGAATGTCACATGTCCAGGACAAAAGGTCCCTTCCTCCCTGGACAAGTCAGCACAACCCAGGTGTCCATTTTCCTCCACGTCTTGTAAGGACATTTGACCCTGCCCGAAGGGATTTCTCCTCGTCATCTCTATTCTTCGCATAATGGAACATGGAACAATGTAGCGAAGCGACCGAGACAATGTAGCGAAACGACCGAATAATGTAGCGAACTAATTGGTAGCGAACTGGCCATGTAGCGAAACGACCAAATACAAAGGGAGGACCTTCGTGTGTGTGTGTGTGAGTGTGTGTGTGTGTGTGTGTCACGTTTTCGTCGCTGTATCCAGACCAAACGGATGTTGATAAGGGACCCACTGACTGACGGTTCGCAGGTCCCTATAGTTCAAGAGTCAGTGTCATATTCCTCTCCCTCTCTTTCTCCTCTTGTTCTCTCTCTCTCTCTCTCTCCCTTTCCCTCTTTGGCTATATCCCTCTCATTTTCTCTCTTGTTTCTTTCCCTCCCTCACCCTTATCCCTTTCTTATTCTCTCTTTTTCCCGTGATTTTCCTCACTCGTTCCGTCCCTCTCTCTCTTTCTCTCTCTATCTCCGCCTGTCTGTGTGTTGGTCTGTCTCCTTGTCTTGCTTCTCCGTCTCTCTCTCTCTCCTTCTCTTTCCTTCCCTTGCCCCATCTCTCTCTTTCTTACTCTATCTCTGCCTGTCTGTGTTGGTCTTTCTGTCTTACGCCCTATCTCTTTCTGTCTGCCCGTTTGTCTGTTCCCCTTCCCCCCCCCCCTCTCTGTGATGGTCTACCTTGTCTTCTCTTTCGTATCATTTTGTGTGCCTGCCTATCTTTGGGGTTTGACCAACGCGTTCGACAACCAAATACCCCGTTCACACGTCACTTTAAACACGTGTCTGTCGAACCGCGTTCGACGAACCGTTAGAACCGTGTAAACTCCCTCTTACTCTCTATCTCTATCCCAAGCCAAGCCTGTGACACGGAGGAGTTTCCGTTAGATGGATAGAACCATCTGGAGCTGGCCACAAGATGGCCCACATGAAGAATTGTCACCCTAGGATAGCCCGAAGAAGAATAGTCATCCTGTTGAAGACTGGGGTGACGATACTTCATGTATCATCATCATTATTATCATTATTATTATTATTATTATTATTATTATTATTATTATTATTATTATCATTGTTACTATTATCATCATTATTTTTATTATTTGCTTTTATGGTCTAATGTTTACTGCGTTGTTTGATAATAGTAATAACAATGATAATAATAACAACAACAATAATAACGATATACATAATGGCTAGCACAAGACTATTATTTTCATTCAACGACTAGCCAGACTGAAAAAATCACCTCACTCAGGCAAAGCATATTTTTATGTGGAGTTTAATCTCCTTAAAAAAAAAAAAAAAAAAAAAAAAAAAAAAAAAAAAAAAAAAAAAAAAATATATATATATATATATATATATATATATATATATATAGATATATATATAGAAATAGTTTCTGATAATCACAAATAACAATAATAACGATATACATAATGGCTAGCACAAGACTATTATTTTCATTCAACGACTAGCCAGACTGAAAAAATCACCTCACTCAGGCAAAGCATATTTTTATGTGGAGTTTAATCCTTTCAAAAAAAAAAAAAAAAAAAAAAAAAGATATAGAAATAGTTTCTGATAATCACAAATAAAAATATAATATTGTAATCTCATGTAATATTATAATCTATGTATACATTTGTGTGGTTAGGTAAATGATCATTATATTCTAACTTCAATATATAATTTATTATTATTTACTATTTACCTGTTTATTTATTATTTAATTATACCTATGCATTTATTTTATTTATTATTGTTTATATTATTATAATTTTGATTTACTTGTTTATCATTATTGTACTTTTTTATTTCGCATCCGACCTAGTTATGGACCAAAAGGTCTCCTGTCGCCATGCTCCACCTTTGTAATCCTTTGTATGTACAGACGTACCGTACGTAGAGAGGTGCGTTTTGCACGTTTTCCCTGGACTGCATTCGTGAATCACCTGGAAGAGGAAGTGAGGACAGAAGTAATAAGAGTTCACTATAAATAAACCCTGGATTGTGTACGTAGAGGGTTTGGACGTCCCAAACGTATTCCTTGAGTGATGTCATGCCCACGAAAATATATAAACACACTTCGATTGCGCGAGGACTAGAGAAGGAGTAGAAAAAGTAGTAGAATAGAGAGTAGAGGAGAGTAGATATGTAGTTTCTCGAGAGATATCATCATTACCCGATCGTGATCAATTCCCCTAAATGTGACGAAAAATCCCTTCACCGTCTAAGGTCTCAGTGTCGACCCTTGTTCCTGCCACAACCGAGCTCTATGGGTCCCCTGATGTCAGGACTCATTGCTGACCCTTTTTTTTTTCAACGCCCCGACCTGAATCAACTTTACTGTATCGACCATTACCCGATTGTGTTCTACGCTCTTACGGAGGACCCTCCCAAAGTGATTGTTACTCACATTCACTATCATAAGGCACCTTTCGTCACTTTTGGGGAACTGATCACGACCGGCTAATGAGGATATCTCTCGAGGAACTACATATCTACTCTATTCTACTACTTACTCTACTCACGCACCCTTCGAGATGTGTTTATATATTCTCGTGGGCATGACGTCACTTAAGGAATACGTTTGGGACGTCCAAACTCCTCCACGGACACAATTCAGGGTTTGTTTAGAATGAATTCGCACGACTTCCGTCCTCACTTCACCTTCCAGGTCAAGATATAAGAATATAAGGTCTAACCACTTCCGACCGAATTTCGAGGGAGTTGGCGCAGCGGGCCCGTGAACGTCACCTGGCTGTTCAAAGTGGGGTTCGCGGGTCCTATAGCTGTCAGTTGAAGCTGGTGCATCGTTCGGGTATGTTGTTGCCTTCGCTCGCACCGCTCCACGCAATTAGTTATATTCTGACAAATATTATATAAAATATATATATAAATATATATAAAATATTATAGTTCCTGTCTATATATATGAATATATAATATATATTATATATAATATATAAAATATTATAGTTCCTGTCTTCCTTGGCGTTTCACAGTTTTCTTCAGTGTTTCACAAAGAGAAAACGGACCCAGCCTAATGACGTCAGAAGCTGCGCACAATAATTCAAACGGTCTGACCTTATTTAGATCTTGTTCCAGGTAAATCACAGTCGCAATCACGCGAGGCGTGCAAAACGTATCTACGTTCGGTACGTCTGTACATACAACTACTTATGATTATGTATTGAAACTGAAATATAATGTTCATTTGCCTTAGGCACACAAATGTGTACATATGATTATAATATTACATGTGATTACAATATAATTTTCACGGATAGATGTAACAGTCCTCACCCACGGTGACGTAATCGGATGATGTCGTCTTTGTATTTTTATTTCTGGATATCCGCAAACTATTTTCATCTTTTCTGAAAGAGATTAAATTCCGCTTAAAAATATGCTCTGCCTGAGTGAGACGATTTTGTTTTCAGAATCTGGCTAGTCGTTCAAAAAAAAAAAAAAAAATCTTGTGCTAGCCATAATAAAATGTATATCATTATTACTGTTGTTATTATCATCATTGTTATTATAATTATTATCAATATTATCAAACAACGCAGTAAACATTAGAACAGAAAAGCAAATAGTAATAATAATGATTATAGTAATAATGATAATAATAAATAAATCTTATTCGTTTATTTATTTCATCTTGTTTATCATTATCATTATTACTATTATTATCATCAAACACCACAGTGCATACTAGGCCAGAAAAGCAAATAGTAATAATAATATTAATAATAATATTAATAATAATGATAATAATAATAATGATGACTAAGATAAACGAATAAATTATTATTATCAAACAACGCAATACACATTAGACAAGGAAAGCAAATAGTAATAACAATGATGATAATAACAATAACAGTAATAATGATAATGATAAATAAGATAGAATGAATAAACGAATAAGGTAAACTAGAACAAGAAGAAAGGAAGAAGAAGAAGAGCGGAACTTGAAGAAAAAAAATAACAAAAGACTTTAGTTCCGTCAGACATGATTCAACAGCTTTGAGAGGAAAACCAAGAACCAAGACCGAACTTTATGAAATGCTGTTTAAGCAGCTGGAACGGGTGATACGTCATATCTACGAATATTTGTGTTTTAAGGCGTTATACTCCGACTGTTGAAGCATATTTACAGCTCGCAGCTGAAGGAAAATAAAATTTCTCCAGTATGTCATGCTATATAAACTGTTGAAAAAACAAAATGGTTTACCGTGGTCATTTTCCACCGGAAAAAGGTTCTGGAAGTAGGCGGTACAGCCGATGAATCAGAGGTTCGAGGAAAAATAGTCCCGTGTGATAACGCCTTTAGGTTCGTTTCACACGCATCGACTTTTCGCCGTCCACGACACGACGTCGTGCATTCAAATAACCATGGGTGTCTGTGTACGCTTTCACACGTCACGACCACGTGTGAAAGTGTTCATAGAAACCTATGGTTATTTGAGAGCACGACGTCGTGTCGTGCACGGCGAAAAGTCGTTACGTGTGAAATGAGCCTTACTATTCGGCGCGACGTGACGCGAAGACGACGTTTGGAATTAGGATCTTCCAGAGGACGAAGACCTCCCCAAGGTCACGTAAGAACAATAAAATGAAAGAGACTGCAAGAGACCATAAGGCCTACACAAGTCAGTTCCATGTCCATTGCCACCTTGTAGTGGTTTGTTACCACCACACTAGAGAAGGAAATTGTCCGGGAGTAGGATTTAAGAAACTCCAATTTTCTTGAGATTGTCAACTGTTGACTAATTAGGACAGACAACCCACTCGCGCGGGATCGGTAGTTGTCGGAAGGGAAGAGATGTCTGTATGAAAATGAAAAGATAGTTGTGTATAAAAGAGGGATTCTGTCCCTGGGCAATTAGCGATATTTATTTCGAGGGGTCGTGGCTTTGGAGAAATGGGCTGAGGACTTGAGATTGGAGACCGTGATGATGAAGTTTTAGAAAAATATGTGAAATATGAATACAATGCGACTATAACCGAACCAGGCCGCTGTCCTGGCAGCAAAACGCAAGAAGGGCACATTTTATATTTAAGAGTACTATGCACAAATCAGTTCACAAACTACAATTGTTACTATACAGAATACTAGTACAAACACTCATACATATTTACACATTGCTATGAGAGACATAAAACTCTTAATCAAGATATGTTTACATTACTAATTTCAATGGGTGACAATTATTTGATACAGGAAATTAATTATGGTACACGTATATCCATAGAAAATGGTTTCTTGAAGGCGTGACCTTGCTACAACTTATCGTCCCTATCCATAAATTTATTTAATATTGTCTTGAAACAACCCATAGTTTCGGCGTTCAGTACATGAACACTCTAGACGGAGTATCGAGCAACAATAAGCGTCAATAAGCTCAAGGGACCTTAATGCGTCTGGGTGTGGACACATCCTGTTCTGATTGACCTCTAAGCCCGAGGGGAAGACGAAGGTGAAGGAAAAAAATTCGAGAGCCGAGATCGTAAGAGTGAGTGTGTATAATAATAATAATGATGATAATGGACATAATGATAATAAGAACACTAAGAGTAATTACGGTGTCGAACAAGTAGAAGACCACGCAGAGGAAAATATGAAAAGGAAAAGATGGTAAAGAAAGAAGAAAACAAACGTGGAGAAGGTAACGATGCAGACGAAGAAGGAAAAGAAAAAAAATGTGTAGAAAACGGGACGAAAAGAAAAACACAAAGCAGAAGCAGACGGAGGAGAAAGAGGAGGAGGAGGGAGAGGAGGAGGAGGAGGGTGAGGAAGAGGAGGAGCAGGAAGGAAAAAAAAGGATCTGTGTAGGTAGAACCGATTCCCATTGAATGGAGGCTGCTTGGCCGAACGTGGCTGGAGGAAATTCCAGGAACCCTCGAGGTGCCCCAAGGACGATCGTTGTAGCGGAGCAGACCCGCTCAGGAAATAGCTGAAAGGTGGGTGGGGGTGGGCGTCTCGCAGGGTGTCAACAGGGAGAGAGAGAGAGAGAGAGAGAGAGAGAGAGAGAGAGAGAGAGAGAGAGAGAGAGAGAGAGAGTGGGAGGGAGGGAGAGAGGAAGAATCCCACATTCTCCTGTCCAATCAGGCAACGCTTTCTATTACGTGCTTACGTTGGGTTATCAAGACCGCCTTGAGGTTCACCACTTCTTTAATAATGGAACACCACTACACTATCCCTGAATCAAAATGTCGAGTTACTTTATGAGAATACCCGTCTTTAATGTCACAAGGAGAAAGTTGTCTCAAAATACCCAAAGCAAAAGTGCTAAAGAGAAATTTGAGAGAGAACATCTCACAACTTAGGTATTTGGCTCCTTGAGGTTCCGACATGTGGCGACAAGTGTTTCAGAACTTTTTGTCCTTCGCTTAGAACTCGCGCACTCAGGTCGAATCAGGTTACGTGTGACGTCACCGTTTCTTTGAATGTTTGGTGTACTCTGTGACTTTATCCCTCACCCCCCCCCCCCCGTCGAAGCTTGCTGGCTGAGCGGGTTAGGGTGTCGGTACTTGTGGCGAAGGTCGAGGGGATGGCGGTTCGAATCTTGCCACCGGCGAAGTTGAACCAGGGTGCCCCTCTGTGAGGGGCACCGTTCTAGCCTTCCGATAGGGAGGAGTTTGTGACGTTAAACCATATCAATCAATAACAGACGGAATAATTCAGTTACATATATATATACATACATATATATATATATATATATATATATATATATATATATATATATGTATGTATATATATATGTAACTGAATTATTCCTTCTGTTATTGATTGATATGGTTTAACGTCACAAACTCCTCCCTATCGGAAGGCTAGAACGTTCTAGCCTTCCGATAGGGAGGAGTTTGTGACGTTAAACCATATCAATCAATAACAGAAGGAATAATTCAGTTACATATATATATACATACATATATATATATATATATATATATATATATATATATATATATATATATATATATATATATAGTGTTTCTGATTTGTTTCTATACCAAACCTGATACCTTTGCAGCAATATCCCTAAAATGTCACGCTGATGATGTAAGATTCTTACATAACGTTCTTCTTGGGTTGTTGGGTTTTTGTGGATATTTATCCAATGAACCTCGGGGAAGAAAGGGGAGACAAGGTTGCACAGGTTACAAACGTGGTCAGATTGTCCCGTTCGTTGTGTGACGATTTTTTTTTTTTTTTTTTTTTTTTTTAATACTCTTCCTCGATGTGTAGCTTGAGTTCGCTTTGTTCTTGGTATCTAGGGGGTAATCTGGGGCAGCAACACCAGAAAATGAAGTGGTGGTCAGTGGTTTCCACCAGTTCTGTGGCATTAGGGTTGATTCACACTATCGGTCCGGTCGCGCTCCAGTCTCGCTACGCTCTCGGTCCGGTCCAATATTGTCTCATTAATTTCAATGGAAGCATTCACACTGGCGCTCTCGCTCCAGTCTCACTCCGGTCTCGCTCCGGTCACGGTTCCGTCAAAAGATATTTTTACTGGAGCGAGACTGGACCGTGACCGAACCGTGAGCGCCAGTGTGAACTCAGTTGCCACGGTCCTGCACCTGCCAGGGCTGCCGTTTCGTAGAATTTTGTACCAAATAGCGGCATGTGGCAACTGCACAAGGATATGAGGAAATTTTTTCTACATATCAGCGGGCTGTTCATAACATTTAAAAACTCAAACTTTTGTTTAAAAATCATAGAACTGTTATCAAATAATAAATGGTACATCAAAATATGACTTAATTGGTAATTGTGTTACTTATAAAATATTGTACCCCAAAAGATACGTTTTTACATACATACATATACCAAGGCTTTTTCCCCCTTACCAGGGAGGTAGCCAAAAAAGGACAAGGCATAAAGTCCTTCCCACCCATTCCATCCCCGAAAACACTCCACACCCCTCCACCCTCCCTCCCATCTTAGCACCTCCTAGATACGTTTTCACGGTGTAGTAAAAAAAATATACGCTAAAGTTTCAGCTTTCTTTTAGCGATAATAATAATAATAATAAAGAATTTTCATATCTTACTGAATATGTTAGGGCATGGGGGCCTTATATACATTCAAGAATAAAAAAACTAGAATTAACATTTTGTCAAAGTTTGACAAGTATATCTTGCTATGAAAGTCTGCACACGCCCGAGAAAAATGTATACCCCGGTATGGCAACACTCCCATTCTACACGGCAGTGTAGAAAACGCTGCAGCCCTGCCTACTGCTCCACTCCAGTCGAGATTCAGTCTTCGTTTAATTAAGCAAATAGTGTTTCCTTCTGTCCTACCAAACCATGGATAATCCAAAGAAAACACCACAATGGAATCATGCGAAAGGTAGATAAATGATAAAAATACGTTTTCTTTTTATTTATCACTGATACAATGGCAATGCGCACAGCTAGGATATACATAAGCACCAACTGAATAAAATATAACCTACAAAACTTACTTTAATTTTGTGGTTTCAGATGAAATGCTAATAGAATTAGTCAAAGGTAAACCAGAGCTCTATGACCTAACTTCGCTGTACTACAGTCACACATCCTTCGTAACTGATGGTAAGACTTCTACTGGTGTCGAGGGAGGGGGGATGACGGGAACGAGAGCGGACCGATAAATACCTCAGAACCGAGAGTGGAGCGTGACCGAACCGATAGTGTGAATCAACCCTGAATACCTCAGAACCGGAGCGTAGCGAGACTGGAGCGCGACCGGACCGATAGTGTGAATCAACCCTTATGGGCTCTGGGTTCAGCTGAAGTTTGTGTGTGGGTTTGAACCCATGTTCCCCCGATTTCTGCTCCTTCATCCTAAGTTGCATCTTTCCTGATCCAAGTATTCTTAAGTTGCTCTTTGTGTGTGCGTGCGTGCGCGCGCGCGTGTGTGTGTGATTCACCATGGTGTTGGATCACGTGTTGGACTCGTGATCGACAGTTATTAACCTCCCGGATGAGAGCTCAGAGCTCGTATGACTTGTATGTGTGTGTGTGTGTGTGTGTGTATGTATGAGAGAGAGAGAGAGAGAGATAGAGTGCATGTGTGTATTTACATAACCGTAGTATACAGAAAGGAACAACGCTCGTGGAGTCCCGTGTCTTACTCCCCAACCTATCATACCTAACTTCAAATTCAAGTATGGTTCCTGATTTTCAAATTATGATACTTAGAATCTAACTTATGTAATGCTGCTTGTGTGATTCACCATGGTCTAGGATCACATGTTGGACTCGTGATCGACAGCTATTTCCCTCCCAGAAGAGAGCTCAGAGCTCATATATAACTGATCTATGGGTAATGTTGTGACCTTACACGCACACACACACCTAACTCCCCACCCACGAGAGTTGGAGTAACGACTCGCAGCACAGCGATACTGAAATAATTTCAGCCCTGGGCGGGGTTAGAAATCGGACCGCTGTAGCAGCAGTTGCGAACGCTACCACTGCGCCGTCGAGTGTGTAATATTTTCTTGTGTGTGTGTGTGTGTGTGTGTACGCGGGCCAGGCGCCTCTGTGTGTGCCCAGCATTGTAAACAAGAGCTGCCTTGAATAACAAATATCAAACTGCGTTGTTCTATATAGTTGTTATCATCAGAAACCTCTTATATTAATTCACCTTAAGCCTTAACTGAGATTTAATGACATCGTTAATATACGAACTAGAAAAAAATAAAATAATAACAATAACAACAACAACAACAACAACAACAACAACAACAATAATAATAATAATAGAAAATGATAATAATAAAAAAAATCATTGTCTTGGTACTCACGCCGTGTCAAGGAATCAATCTTCTCACGTGTACATTATGACTTGATGACGTCACACAATGGGCAATTTTTGGATCTGGAGGAAGCGTATGAGACGGCACCGGCGCTCGTCGTGATTCGCGTTTCTTTTGTTTGGCGCTCGGAAGCGGATGGAGGAGGAGGAGGAGGAGGAGGAGGAGGAAGAGGAAAGGGGAGAAGGAGGAGATGGAAGATGAGGGGGGAGAAAGAGGAGGAGAATGAAAAAAAGTGGAGGAGGAAGGGAGAGGAGGAGGAGGAAGGAAGAGGAGGAAGGAGGACGAGGAAGAGGAAGGGGGGAAGGAGGAGGTGGAAGATGAGGGAGGGAAACGGGAGGAGGAAAATGAATAAAGTGGAGGAGAAATTGGAGGAGGAGGAGGAGGAAGGGGAGGATGAGGTGGAAGATGAAGGGGGAGAAAGAGGAGAATGAAAAAAGTGAAGGAGGAATTGGAGGAAGGGAAAGAAGAGAAGGAGAGGGAGGGAAAGGAAGAAAAGGGAGGAGGAAGAGGAGGAGAAGGAGAAAAATGTTGAGGAGGAGGAGGAGGAAAAGAAGAACAACAAAACAAAGAAAATGGAGGAGGAAGAAGAGGAGAAGGAAGTGAAGGAGAAAGAGGAGGAGAAAGCGATGAAAAAGGAGGAGGAAAAGGAATAAAATGAGAAGTAGGAGAAGAGGAAGGAAGAGGAGAAAGAAAAGGAGGAGAAAGATGAATGAAAAAGGGGAGAAGGAGGAAGAAGAGAAGAAGGAAGAGAAGAAGGAGAAAGATGAAAGAGAAGAATAACGAGGAGAAGGAGGCGAAAGTGGAGAAGGAGGAAGAGAAGAGGGAAGAGAAGAAGAAGAGGAGGAGGAGGAGAAAGTGGAGGAGGAAGAGAAGGAAGAGAGGAGGAGGAGGAGGAGGGGAAAGGGGAGGAAGAGGAAAAGAAAAGGGAAGAGAAGAAGAGGAGGAGGTGATGGGGAGGAGGAAGAGAAAAGGGAAGAGAGGGAGAAGACGAGGGGGAGAAAGAGGAGGAGGTGATGGAGGAGGAGGAAGAGGAGGAGGACGAGAAAGTGGAGGAGGAAGAGAAGAGGGAAGAGAAGGAGAAGAGGAGGAGGAGGAGGAGGGGAGAAAGAGGAGGAGAAAGGGGAGGAGGAGGAAGAGAAGAGGGAAGAGAAGGAGGAGAAGAAAACGAGAGGGAGGAGGAAAAAGAGAAGAAGATGATGGAGGAGGAGGAAGAGGAAAAAGCAAAGGAGGAGGAAATGAAGAGGGAAGAGAAGGAGAAAGAGGAGGAGGAGGAGGAAGGGGGAGGAGAAGAGAAGGAGGAGAAGGAGAAAGAGGAGGAGGTGATGGAGGAGGAGGAAGAGGAGAAAGGGGAGGAAGAGGAAAAGAAGAGGGAAGAGAAAGAGGATAAAGAGGAGGAAGGATGGATTGAGTTCTTGCGTGTAGCGCAGTCGACGGAAGGAATTCCCATCCCAACTCCCACTCCCACTCCTTCAGTCTAACTCCCACTCAAACATTGCGGGGAATCCCTCGGGAAATATGAGGTGGGATGGGGTGGGGTGGGGGTGACCATCGCTAAGTGATGAACTAGCCGTTTCTCCTAGACGACTAGTTACTAGCTACAGCCTCTTGAATATATTGTTCAATATTATTGCAGAGCTATGTTGGAAGAATAATAGCATTAATTCAATGTATGTTTTCAATATTAATGAATAAGTTAGGATCGCTGAAAAAATCTGTTTTCTTGTTTTGTGTTTTTTTTTTTTAACTTTAGTCAGTAAGAATAAATTAATATTGTGGACCATTCAAGTATTGAAAAAAAATCTTTATTTGACTAAAAAGACTCAATGAAATATTGCCAACGACATATTTATTTCTACAATTCTGATGTAGATAGATCTTCTTTTCAACAACAACAACAACAACGTCGTCGCCGGAAAATATTCCAGAGGAGTTCCCAGTTGAGTCAATCTAGTAGGGAATACCTGGGTTCTGTTTGTCAAGATAAGTTTCAGATTAATTCTTTAGGCGAGCATATCAAGATAACCTTGAAACCTTTTGCTGTGTGTTACGAGGTTTAGGTCTATCCTAAGTGCTACCAGACGATTTTATTCAGGAGAAAATGCTCTACGTAGGTAGAAGGTTATTGAATTCGTGGGTACTGAAGTCTTATAAAAGCAAGTGTATATTGTAATATATTCTGACTTTCTACCCAGAATTGAGCATTCTCTCTCTAAACATCGTGATTTAAAACATGTATTCGAAATGTAATATTCCATAACTATTCTCAAACATGCCACGTAGAAA
Source organism: Oratosquilla oratoria (assembly GCF_046742065.1). NCBI lineage: Eukaryota > Metazoa > Arthropoda > Malacostraca > Stomatopoda > Squillidae > Oratosquilla > Oratosquilla oratoria. Next base: position 8,786,630 of record NC_134800.1, on the reverse strand, counting down.
TTTCGGTGATAATATTTTGTCAACAAACTTTCGTTGGAAAACGTTAGCCCACGACCTCCAAGTCTGTGAGATTCTGGGCCGCGCGACATGACGTCATGTCGGCAATCCCCGGTGGAAGAAACTTATCTAGTCAGCCACGTTCACAACTACTTGATTATTTTACCTTCACCGGAAGTAGGAACTTGCGCTGTGCCCAATTAATCTGCTCTGTTGTGGAAAAAAACTAAACTCCTTTGTTTATCGATAGGATTAAGGAAATGAATGCCTTAAGACAAAAGGGATTAAGATATAAAGTACTATCCTTAACCTGTCATAGAGAACATACTCGAAGACA
>NC_134800.1:8776296-8783796 GCF_046742065.1 Oratosquilla oratoria | reverse complement strand
CCAATGAAGATGAGACGTAATTAACTACAATAATAATTACCGAATTGGAACCTCATGCGGAGGGTGTGAAATGCACTTGACAAGGTCATTTGACAATGACAGTTGATGCCTGACTGGGAAAATGAAAAAAATAAAAATAAAAATAAACAAATAAGAAATAAGATAGATATGAAAATAATTAAAATAAAATAGGTAAATAAACTAATGCAAATATCCGTCTTGTCATAAATAAAAAATGAAATAAGAATAATTAAATGAATAATAATAATGATAATAATAATAATAATAATAATGATAATGAATAAATGTAATTAAGCAAAATGATAAAATCCAACTTAGAAATATATCTATAATTATACAGACCAAAAATGAAAAATAAAGATAAGATAAAACACAATATGTAAATATAACTAAATTAAAATCTGTGATGAAGGGAGAAAAAATACCAAGAAACAAAAATAAATAACCAAATAAATGAAAAAAAAAAAAAATAGATAAGACATAACCATATATTGTATAAAACGATGATAATGAAATTTACGACAAATTATAAGATACAAAACATCAATTTCAAACATAAACTAAACTGCACCAAAAATGTATTTCAAAATTAAGAAATATATTTGTAATTAATGTGACACGCTATATAAAATTATACGGAATAAAGCATAATATTTTCATATTGTTTTTCAAGTGTCAAGGTTTCGGCTATAGGTCTAGAAACTACTGTATACTGATGAACAGGAATTGTCAATTTATATATCACAATATTTTTTTCAATCTTAATAAGAAATATGTAATCTCCACACCTATCAAAACGGTAGCAAATGATCAGCATTTATAAAGATAAAAATAAATTAAAAATAAATAAAAACATAAAAAATGGACCATGTGTTTCGGAGAAGATAATCATGAAAGTTTGATAAAAATACAATTGCATACAAACATATACCAAAGGCGTTTCCCCCTTGTAAGGGGGGTAGCCAAAAAACAAAGCCATAAAACCACTCCCACCCATTCCATCCCCAACATACTCCACTCCCCTCCACCCTCCCTCTTATCTGAAACTACTACACTCAAACTTGTCCCCTTTTCCCTTGTAAAGTGGAACTATACATGCACTCCTCCAGTCCTCCGGCACTCTACCCTCTCTTACACAAACATTAAATAACCTCACCAGCCATTCCACCATCACTGTACCTCCCCTTTTCAGGCATTCTGCATAGGATCCATCCAGACCAGGTGCCTTACCTGCTCTCATCATCTTAACAACTGCCTTCACTTTATTTTTCTTTATTTCTCCTCCATTTTCCTCATCACTCTCATTGTCTTAGCGCTTCCCATTACAACTACCTTCCCCTCCCTATCCTCCTTCACATATAGCAGCTCCCTAAAATAATCTGCCCATCTTCCTCTTACTGCCTTCTCTTCCATTATCATCTCTCCATTTGCACCTTTTATCTTTTCTTCTCTACTTGATTCGTCTCCTCTTTCTCCCTTAATTTATTTCCAATTTGTTATTACTTTCAACATTTTCTGTCATACTCTTACCCCATTTCACATCTGCTCTCATCTTTGCCTCCTTTATCTTATGCTTTACTTCTCTTTTCTTTGTACCTCTCATATGATTCCCTCGTCCTAATTTGTAACCAATCTGTGAAAGTTCGCTTCTTCTCTTCTACAACCTTCTTTGCTTCCTCATCCCACCACTCACTACCCTTCCTTACATAAGAACATAAGAACATAAGAAAGAAAGGAGACTGCAAAAGACCATAAGGCCTACACTAGGCAGCTCCGTATCCATAACCACCTGTCATCCCCATCCATAAAATTGTCTAATCGTTTTTTAAAACAACTGATAGTTTCAGCGCTTACTACATGGTTACTAAGTTTATTCCATTCATCGACCACCCTATTAGTAAACCAATTCTTGCCTATTTCCTTCTTAAATCTAAATTTGTCCAGATTTAAGAAGGAAATAGGCAAGAATTGGTTTACTAATAGGGTGGTCGATGAATGGAATAAACTTGGTAACCATGTACTTCTACTTCCTCCTCTTCTCCTTGTTCCACACACCATCTTTGCTCACCTTATGACTCCCTCCTTGAACCATCCCCATTCCTCCTCTACTCCTAGCTCTACTCTCTCCTTCACTCCTTCCCACTCCTCTCTCAGCTTCTTCTTGTACTCCTTCTCCTTTTCCTTTTCATCTAAAGAGTTCACTCTAAGCACCTCCTCACTTTTTGTCTTTTTCCTCTTTCTCCATCTATCCTCCACTCTCAACTTACCTTGCACCAACAAATAATCTGATATTTATCCACTCTCTAACCGTAGAACATGTACACCCATAGCTCTTCCTACTATATTCCTAGACCCAAACCTTAGGGTACTGGTTGGAAAACTCCTAGACCCTCTTATACCTTTACTTTTGGTGGGGGGGGGGGCAGCATAACGGAGGGACAGGCGCAGTATAATAAAAGTATCATAATTTCTCTATGAACAGAGATTTCCTCAATTACAGACAAAATGATGTGTGGCTCTGGTCCGTAGGGGCGCGCCAGAGAGACCCTAAAATTTTAGCTGCATACTACTTAGCCACAATATTATGTAGCTAATACCCCATACGTACTTGGAAATAAGGCACAATAAAATCTATATAATTCAAGGCGTCTTTTAAATGTTTTAATAACGAACTTGAATCTTTAAGTAACGGAAAGAAACTGAAATCGTGAATGAAAAAAGTGAAAGAAATAAACCACAGATACAACGTTAAAGGTGATGCTAAAGTAGTGAGGTTATTATGGTAATTGTTATGAAAAGAATCACCCCATCCGGCGCTCCTATTTCTGTACCACATGATGGGCAAAGCCATTCTCACCCTTACTGCCGAACGACATAGGGAGCCCAAAACTTTCAATGTCTGGGATACCCGTCGACCAATCAGCGTGCGGGAAGTTACCGAGGCCCCGCCTTAATGTCGTTCCACCAACTTTATTTGCCTGATATAATCCTCTTTAACTATTTCAGTTTTGTATATCGTGATGTAACGTTTCGTCTGTGTACGTATTTTATGACGACATGTTTGTTCCAGAACGTAATCGAACGTACACGTTTAGCACTATGGCTGCAGAAAACGTACGCAGAAATTCGACTGCCGCAGTTGCCATCGGGCGAATGAATAGGTATTTTATTTAAGTTAAAAATTATATACAATTTCCGGGTTTAATGGTATCTGATGTGGTAAGAGTGATATCTAAATTCCGTGAAGATAATCAGAAACATATGACATCACCTTCAAGTCCACTTCAATTAAAAAAAGAAAATAAATAAACTAGCTGGCAACTTTACCGAGTATATGTGAACTCTTCCCCGTCTAGAACTACATTCCTCCAATCCTCCTATCACCATTCAGTTGAAAGAAGCATAGCGGAGGGAGGAGATTACCAGCGCGTTCCGAGATTTGGTATGACAAGTTTCCATGAACACTGAAGTGTTCTTCTTTGTGAAGACTTCCCCAATAAATCCAGATCATTCACTTGGGCGTGAGTCGGAACTGGGTGTAGATCCATTCATTTCCGTAAGGAAATAATTACTTGAAACGGTATCAGACAACCATACCTGTGCCCCGTGGTGTGACTTCGACATTTCTGTCGACTTGACCGTGAGACGCGATGTTGAAGACGCGAGATTGGGTGCGTGAAATGCTCATGGAGTCCGTACGCGGATGGTCTGGCCGGGGCCTGCCTGAGCATTACCGGGTACACGTCGTCACAGGTGACCGTAGAGGCGCGGGAACCGACGCTAACGTCTACCTGGTCCTCCACGACACCAAGGACCTCCCGTCGCTGACTCTCCGGCCGAACAGGATATTCACGAACGACCACGAGAGGAACAGCGTAACCACTCTCCCCGTCCGAGGTGACGCTGGGGTTAGAGGACCTATCTCCCGCATCAGGATATGGAGAGACAACTTCGGCGACTTCTCCTTCGTGAGTAAGATTATGGGGAAGATTCTGGGTCAGGAGGAGAAGACGGGTCAGGCTGCTTGGTACCTGGATCGCATCGAGGTCGAGGAGTACCTGGACGTCGAAGACACGACGGTCTTCTACACCGAAGAAGAAAGACCCGCAGCTGATCCTCCAACGAGTCGTAGGTCGTCGGTGGACGAACTGGCGAACGTCCCGAAGTCGAGGAAGTGGGTGTTCCCTGTACAACGATGGATTGCGCCCAACAAACACTACGATATTTATCTGCACGACCTACACCTCCCTCAGGACGACCCTCGTCAGGAGTTCCGTCGTGAGGAGTTGGAGGCCAAGCGCCAGGAGTACAAGTACGAGCAGAAGACTGAAGGAGGACCTTGCCAGGTAATTTTTTTTTTTTTTCTTTTTTTTTTTTAGGAGTACAAGTACGAACAGACTGAAGGGACCTAGCCAGGTAATTTTTTTTTTTTTTTTTTTTTTTTTTTTTTTTTTTTTTTTTAAGACTGAAGGGACCTAGCCAGGTAATTTTTTTTTTTTTTTTTTTTTTTTTTTTTTTTAAGGAATAAATAATCGAACTCGGACGTCGCGAAGCTTCGATCCCGGGTCCTCAAGGTCACGTGACCCGTCTATTACAACTTTGCCATTCAGAGGCATCGTTAACTCTCTTCTGAATTTCAGAAACCTTTGTTAAGTGTTTTGTGAATGTCAGACATATTTGTCAAGTCTCCTGAATTTTAGAAGGCTTTGTTAAGTATTTTCTGAATATAAAAAATACTTATCAAGTCTCTTGAATTTCAGAAGGCTTTAAGTATTTTCTGAATATCAGAAAGGTTAATCAAACTCCTGAATTTCAGAAGGCTTTGTTAATTATATTCTGAATATCAGAAATATTTGTCAAGGCTCCTGAATTTCAGAAGGCTCTGTTAAATATTTTCTGAATATCAGAAATATTTGTCAAATATCCTGAATTTCAGATGGCTTTGTTAAGTATTTTCTGAATACCAGAAAAGTCTGTCAATCTCCTGAATTTCAGAAGGCTTTGTTAAGTATTTTCTGAATATCAGAAATATCTGTCAAGTCTCCTGAATTTCAGAAGATTTTTGTTGATTCCCCTGAACTTCAGGATGCTCCGTTTCCTGTTTCCGTTGAATCTTCAGATTTTCAGAAGCTTCAGTTTCCTCTGATGCCTCGTGTGAGTCTCGACTTCTGGGAATCGGGCCTGAAATTCGCTGAAATTGACTCGGCACTCGACAGTCGCGTTGTCGTCTCCGAAGTCGACTTCGAAATGCTGACAAACACTTCGGTACTGACGAAGGTCCTCCTTGTCAGCCGCTAACAGGCTTCGTTGCGTCAGCCGTCAGGTGATTTTATTAACCTGAAACCGCTGACGACTTTGACAAGTCAGTCCTTCAGCGGTAAATTGTGACTGACAACCTAGACGTAGCTGACAGACTGTATAAGCTGACTTTAGCATTTTAGATTGACAATACTGATATGTTGTCAGTCACTCGATGAGGACATGAGGACTTTTGGTACCTCTCACACGATTCTATATTTCTGGCAAGATTCTCGAACAGTGACGTCATCGTGAAGTGACGTCACCTATTTTATTTTTGTAATCGTCAGACTATTTTTACTTTAAGTGGGAAGACAAATTCCTCTGAGAGATCAAACCAGTGACTCAGTGAATAAATTAAGCATATTTTGGTTCGAACGTTTCGTTGCATTTAAATTACTTTAACATGAAAGATCACCACCCCCAGATGTCGACAGGGTGGCAGTTTTTCATGTGGGCTATCCCAGTGTGACAATTCTTCATGTGGACTATCCTAGTGTGACTATTCTTCATGTGGGGCACCATCCTGGGTTGTATAAATTGATGACTATAAGCATAACCCTCATTCAACCTAACCTAATATTTATTCCACTGTTGATATTCGGCGTACTGGGGTGACAATTCTTCAGGTGGGATATCATGGGGTGACGATTCTTCATGTGGGCGTTCTGGGGGTGACAATTCTTCATGTGACCCCTTTAAGTTACTATTAGATGACGTCAGGCGATTTTATTCAGCTGAGGGGCACAGAGAAAGGTTTGACACTTAATTCATTTTTTCGCTACGAGTCATGATTTCCATTTTCCGACCGACTGCAGGCGATTTCATTCAGCTAAAGTCAACCTCCCGCCCAGGAAATAGTCCAGAACAATCTCAATTCACACTTTCACAACATTTCACAACTTCCTTATTTGTTATGTTTGTCGACAAAGGATTTTATTTAAAAAAGGAAACACCCACTCTCCCCTTGCGCAGTCAGGGGGTAAAATAAACAAACGAATGTATGAATCAAGGGATATCGTTTAACAATTTTTTCTTGTACGCATTCTTACAGGAAACATGTGCATGTGGGCGTATGGAATCCGACTACATACTTATATGTATGTATGTATATATATATATAATATATATATATATATATATATATATATATATATATATATATAAACGCTCGTATATGTGTATGTTTCGTTACATGAAACATTAAACGATTTTAAGAAGAGGTCCATATCACTGCACGTAACGGAAATTAACGAACATTAACGGAAATCTGCCTTCGAGACGATAGTCTCCCCATTCAAGTCGACGCTCATTCCAAAGGAAATCACCGGACATAAAAAGCTGTCCCAGTTGATGAGTCAGTAACGGCCATGTGGGGGCTTGTCTCTGGGTCGAGGGGGGGGGGGAGAAAGTTAAGAGACCTTATCTTGTATCTCAGGTTTGTGAAGAGACCTTATCTTGTCTATATTTTTTGCGAGACGATAGCGACCGCTGATAACTAAATTACAAGGGAAAGTTTGGTTATCTCGGTAAAAAAATGGATTGTGATATTTCTCAAGTTACCGTAATACTCGTAATATTTTTAGTGTTAGTAGTATTACCCATGGTATCCATAGAATACCAGGACAATGGGGGAACCGAACGCCCTCCAAGGGGTCCCAGTTATGTTGTGGTCGTGTTTGCTATATGCCAGTTGTGAAGCAGTCCAATAATAGTGATGATAAAATAATAATAATAATAACAACGAAAATAATAATAAAAAATATCCGTAGTAATAACAATAACAACAACAACATTAATAACAACATTAGGTTTAATGAGTTAACACTGATATACTGACAATATACAGTTTCTGACAATTTTAGGACTGATTGGCGCTGTTCTTGTAAAGTTAAGTCCTCGGCGCTCTGATAGGTACAAGTTTGGTGTTGTGCCTGGTAGCGTGGCGTGGTGTGAAGATGTGTGTGAATCTATCAAAGAGCCAAGAGGTTGAGCACGCACCGCGTCGTGGAGCGAGGAAGAAGGCTAGATAATAATAATAATAATAATAATAATAATAATAATAATAATAATAATAATAATAATAATGATAATAATAATAATAAAAGAAAAAATAATTAGATGATTTAGTTAATGAGGTCAAGAGGACTCTCTCCCTTTCTACTTTACAACCTGTGCGGA
>NC_134800.1:8771296-8773796 GCF_046742065.1 Oratosquilla oratoria | reverse complement strand
TTGCATATTTCTAATATACTCTAAATTCATATTTGGTGTTTTCAGTACTACGTCATTATGTCTCCAATCATTCGTATGTACACACCACGATAACCACGTGGCATGGAACGCGCTTCATGTCGCCCACGACCTGACGCGCCTATGACAGTGCGACCCTGCTTGACCTGACCTAACCTAATATATATATATATATATATATATATATATATATATATATATATATATATATACATGTATATATATATATATATATATATATATATATATATATATATATATAGGCTCCTGCCGCATGTAAAATCAGTTCACTCGTACCTTACAAATAAAGAGACAATCTCACTAAAACCTTTCTCTCACAGTAGTATCGCTACACGTAAAATTAACCGTAAGAATAATACAGCTCATTCACAAAAACATGACATTTCTCTAAACGTGATCTATATTATATAACTGTATTTACAAAAATTACAAAAAAGAGACAGCGCATTCACAAGAACATGAATACATTTCTCTAAATTTGATCTATATTACATAACTGTATTTACAGAAATTACAAAAAAGAGAAGAGACATTAATTAGCTCTGACAAAGAGGATGACTAAGCTTGTAGACAATGTGAGAAAGTGAGGAAACATTTAGTTCTGAGTAGGTTAGGGGGAGTCACTGGAAAGGGGGAAGAAGATTTTTCGAAATGAGAGACCAGTTTTGAATTAGTTGAAGTGTTAGAATGTTATTTCCTCTTAAAGCCCTCCTGTGTGTATATGTGATACACCATGGTCTTGGATCACATGTTAGACTCGTGATCGACAGCTATTACCTTCCTGGATGAGAGCCTAGAGTTCATATATACCCGATCTATGGGTAATGCTGTGACCACACACACACACACACACACACACACACACACACACACACACACACACACACACACACACACACACACACACACACACACACACACACACACACACAACCTCTTGCCCACGAGAGTTGGAGTGCCGGCTCGCAGCGCAGCGATACTGAAATTATTTCAGCTCTGGGCGGGAATCGAACTCGGACCCCAGGATTAGCGATTGCGAATGATACTAGGAAAAAACATATTATTTTTCAAAAACAATTTTTTTTTTCAAATATACTCTTCCTAAATATTTATCATCTCAATGACTTCAATTCTTCAAAGCAATATCATCCTCCAACGATAGAAGCGCTGGTTATTGCTCACGTAACTCTCTGTTATTGCTCTAATTTCTAAGATTAAAATAATAATAATAAATAAATAAAGGAATAAACTACGGCTGGGCATACAGGCAATTGACGGCATTCCATTGGCCGGGCTGACCGTGAGACAGCAAGAGCCGTGAGACATCAACGAAATAAGCCTATGCGCCTCGTGAGTCCCTTCATGGTCTCACGGTCTCCCTTCAAAGACTGAAGAAGCCCCCCCCCTTTTTTTTTTCTTTTTTTTTTTTGCCGCGTCAACTACCGCGTTCAGTCCTTGTCCCGTACCCCCCTCTCCTCCTTCTCCTCCTCCTCCTCCTCCTCCTCCTCCTCTTCCTGTCCCTCCCTCTTGTCCTTGTCATTCTACTCCTCGTCCTCGACTCTCTTCCTTTTTTTCCTCTTCGTCCACGTGCTCTTCCTGTTCCCTCTCCAATCTCCTCCTCCTCCTCCTCCTTTCTTCTACTCTTCTTCCTCTTTCTCATCCTCATCCACGTCCTCTTCCTATTCCCTCTCCTATCTCCCGTCCTCCTCCTCCTCCTCTTTGTCCTCGTCATCCCTTCATCCTCATCCACGTGAAATTCCTGTTCCCTTCACACACACAAAAAAAGAAAAGAAAAAAGTAAATAAATAAATAAAATAATAATAAATAAATAAATGAATAAATAAAAAATCCCATCTCCCGCTCCTCCTCCTCCTCCTCCTCCTCCTTCTTGATCCCCAGATCTTCCTCGTCCTTCACGTCCAGTGCGGTCCTGCCCGAGGGCCAGATGCCGCACCTCTCCCTTGCCTCCTTGCCTTGCCTTGTTTTTCCTTGCTTTGCCTCCTTGCCTTGCCTTGTTTTTTCTTGCTTTGCCTCCTTGCCTTGCCTTGTTTTTCCTTGCTTTGCCACCTTGCCTTGCCTTGTTTTTCCTTGCTTTGCCTCCTTGCCTTGCCTTGCATACTTGCCTTGCCTCGCCTCCTTGCCTTGCCTTGCCTCCTTGCCTTGCCTACTGGGCCCGAAAGAGGAGAAGAAACCTTTTCCAAACTTGAGTGATGGAGATGCAGGTCCTCTTCTTGATCTTCACCACCAAGTATCTCTTCCTCCCCACCGAGGACGAGGAGGAGGAGGAGGAGGAGGAGGAGGAGGAGGAGGAGGAGGAGGAGGAGGAGGAGGAGGGGAGAGAGGTATCACGGAGATAAGGAAAATACCCAGAAGGCAACCCGTAAACCTAAAATAGAGATATTTATTCTTGCCCTTCCTCTTTAGTGTTCTATCTGTATCTATTATCTTCCTATTTCCTTCC
>NC_134800.1:8676296-8761296 GCF_046742065.1 Oratosquilla oratoria | reverse complement strand
AACTAACGCTTGTCTGATAATTACTTCTGTATTTCTATTCGTAACCGTCCTAACAGTGAAACCTAATGCTGTGTTTGCTTTATTCCTGGCGCTAATGCACTGTTTCCTGGATTTAAGGTCAGGACTCACTAGAACTCCCAAGTCTCTCTCGCACTCAGTTTTCTCTAAAAACGTGTTATCTAAGCTGTATCTATTTTCGGGGTTGCGTAGCCCTACGTTTAACACGCTGCACTTTGATATATTGAAGTTCATTTGCCATTTCACCGACCATGTGAACAATTTGTTAATATCATCCTGCAGAATCTCGGCGTCGTCTCCTGACCTATTTTGGCGTCCCTTTTAGTGTTGTTCGCAACCCATCACTATTAATCCCATTGCCCAAGTCGTTTATGTACATAGTGAACAATAAGGGACCCAAAACCGAGCCCTGGGGAACACCACTAGAAACACTCCCCCACCTGGATTTTACACCATTTGTGGTGACCCGTTGTTTTCTGTCACTGATCCAAGCTCTAATCCATTCTAACACTTTTCCTTCTATGCCATGGGCTTTGATTTTAATCAGTAATCTCTGGTGTGGCACCTTGTCGAACGCTTTGTTAAAGTCAAGGTAAATAACATCGTAGCTATCATTGTTATCTGACGCCTTATATACTTTTGTGTAAAAGGAGAGAAGATTAATCACACATGACTTACCCTTGGAGAAACCATGCTGCATATTTCCTGTTGATTTTTTTTTCTTGTCATGGCCAGGAAAATTTATTCACTCATTTTGTGAATGGGTCTTGGGAATAGTTTAGGTTATCATTGTCATTATTATTACTATTGTTGTTATTATTATTACTGTTATTATTACTATAATTTCATCATATTCATTATTACTATCATTCTAGGCGTTTGAGCAAATGCTTCCCTCGATTATATTGTTGCATTATTACGCCATGTTTCTTCGAATCGCGCGACATGACGTCATAATATTTTTTATAAATGCTCTCCACCTAAGATTTTCCTGTTCATATATTTTTTCATGAAAAAATCTTATATTTCGACACTGTTTTAATAATCTTTAAGTTATAGTGTTCTTCTTACGAGTTAGCCAAACCAAAATTAGTGTCCACTCGTATACATACATAAACACATGAATACATATCAGTATCGAAATTGTAATATTAATACTTGTTGGAAAGGTAGCGTGACTGATGTTTTGTTTTGTTATCTATATATTTCCAACACGATACTTTTTCACATTTCTGTGACAACATTCGTAGAAATAGAAATTCACACGTTCCTGTAGCCCTTGAATAATACCCTATTCCTGATCAACTCCCTTCTCTCTAGTCCAGTGGTTCCTGCCTTTTCTGTCTTGAGATACCCTTGCCAAGCCTTTCAGAAGTCCCCGGCACCCTTATTAGAAAATCTAAATTCTAGTTTGTCAGTATTTTGTTGATTCAACATCAATGTAACAAATTTTTGTCCCTGGATAATATGAAAATACTCATCTTTACACTGACCCTGTTTTAATGAACAAAAATGGATGACAGAGTCGGTAATACGAAAAGTATTATTTTTGCCTTGAAATTTGGCGACACCCTCGGTTCATCTCGCGGCACACCGGATGGGAACCACTACTTGAGTTATCCATTTCTACAATTTCTTCTATTCTTTCTACCTCCTAACTTCATACATTCTAGATTGTAATCACTGTCTTTATCGTAATATGAATTATGATAATTATTTACGAATATCTCATCTAACCTTTTATTCTTTATAATCAATTCCATCCTAACTTTTAATTTTCAGTTCTGAAACTTCCGTGTTTTTCCTGTTGCAATTCTTTATCTTCTTGTGTTAAAATACACGCTTAAAACGTCTATCATATATTACAATACAATACATTACATACATAAACACATACACACATTATATAGAAGTGTGTATATATATATGTATATATATATACATATGTGTATATACATATATATATATATATACACACACATACACACACAATATATATATATACATATATATACATATATATATATGTATATACACATATATATACACATATATATATGTATATGTATATACACACACACACACACACACACACATATATATATATATATTCACAATGTGCATATAAGCATTTAAGTTGTAATGTTAATATTGTATCATTATTCTTTCAGGTTGAAACTTTGCCAGCTGATGAAAGATTTTCAGAGTCTTACTACGTAAGTACAAAAATATATTTTATTTCTTATTATTTACTTACAGTGTTAGTTGAAATATTATAATTATATTCTATTCCCCCAGCAAGACTCGCTCTGCGAGGTGGATAAGCACGATATCCCAACAATATATTTTCATGTTTCTGTATTTTATTTCGTTTGATTTTTCATATTTTATCTTTTATTCTAGCTGAAGCAAAAGCAAGTCTATTCTATCATTTCTTCCTCCTTTTTTTCTTGTTCTTTTTCCTCCTCCTTTTCTCAGTCTTATCAAGTGCAAAAAAGAAAAAGATAAAGAAAGAACAGGAAAGACAAATTCTTGGTATCGGGTCGACCCGACTGGTATGATGAGAAGACCGGTTCATCCCTGGCTCCAACCAATGACGTCTCAAGGTTCCACCTTGGGAGGTCACGTTTTCGGTCGTGTTTGTTTGTCCGTAAGTCTGTGCTATATATATATATATATATATATATATATATTATATATATATATATATATATATATATATATATATGTGTGTGTGTGTGTGTGTGTGTGTGTGTGTGTGTGTGTGCGTGCGTGTGTGTGTGTGTGTGTGTGTGTGTGTGTGTGTGTGTGTGTGTGTGTGTGTGTGTGTGGTGTATGTGTGTGTATGTAAGATAACCCTGGGGTTGTAACCTACTAATATTGACAAAAATACATCATTATTTCTTATATATATATATATATATATATATATATATATATATATTATACATATATATATATATTATATATATATAATATATATATTATATATAATATATATATTATATATATAATATATATATTATATATATAATATATATTATATATAATATATATATTATATATATACTGTATATATATATATATGTATATATATATATATATATATATATATATATATATATTAGAATAAGCATATTGCGACATTTTGTCAATAGAGTGGTAAAGTTAATTTTTGCCCGTTCGTTAGTCATTTTAATTTTATTCATTTATTTTTCTAAAGCTGAAATGAAAAAGGTGAATTTTTGTGTCTCCGGTGGCTCGTTAGTATTATATCACTATTATTGTTGTTACTGTTATAATATCATCACCCCAGACTTCGACAGGGTGATAATTCTTCATGTGAGCTATCCTAGGGTTACAGTTCTTCATGTGGACTATCCTAGGTGACAATTCTTCATGTGGGGCACCATCCTGTGTTTACGAATCTTCGGTTATATAAGTTGATGACAATAAGCATAATCCTCATTCAACCTAACCTAACTTAATCTTTATTCCACTGTTGATATTCGGCCTACTGGGGTGACAATTCTTCAGGTGGGATATCATGGGATGACGATTCTTCATGTGGGCGTTTTGGGGTGTTCTTCATATGATCCATTGCTTCTGACTCGGGGCGGTGGGAGGGATGCAGGTATGACCCGTCATCCATGAGGAGCTAATATGAGAGGGGGGAAAGGGTGGTGAAATGGGTGGGAATATGTACATGCCTTTGATTTGGCTATCTCTCCTGTAAGAGGGAAATACCCTTGGTATATAGATAGAATAAAATTATTATTATTATTATTATTATTATTATTATTATTATTATTATTATTATTATTATTAATATTATTATTATTATTATTAAATTCTTTTTCTTTATTGCATAGCCAGCGTGAGCAATATTTACGAATTATATTATTCTTTTATTTGCCACCAAACAATCTTTCAGCAAAAATATCTTATTCTATTATTTTTATCTATTTACTTGTTTATTTATGACAAAATAATTTCGTGTATGTATTTAAGTCTGTGCCAAAAAATTAAGATTTTTTTTTAATCTGGCTGTTCCACTGAAAGTATTTTTGAAAAACGGAAACCCCAGTTAAGCACACTAAACTTTTCCATAGATTAATTTTAATTAAAAGAGAAACAAATTAAGATAAAATAAATAAATATAAGAGAGAGAAAGAATTCCAACGTGAATGTATGGATGAGATCCGTACCATGGACGGCAGGTCAAGGCGACTTGGATGACAAACTCAGTGATGAGTCATTCATTCGTTGCTAAGCGAAAAAGAAAAAATATATAGTTTCACAAGCGTTGGAACTACGGTCTCAACACATATTCTCTTACAAAGAAACAGAAAGAAAATGAAGAAAGGAGATGCACGTTTTCTTTGTTCATGTTACCTCTCAAAGACAAATCATAATTTAGACCAGACGGGCTCTGCATTGATTTATTATATATTCTCTTTCCTGTGACATTTTTTCTTAACTTTGACTCCAAAATTCGTTAACAAATAAACACCTCGACTAAAAACGACTGACCCTGGGGCAAATGTGTCGCCGACGATGTAAATAGGATGTCGTTCATTTAGCACTTGGAAGAATGACGACTCACCGCCCAGGGATGACGTGCGCATGCGCAACTTCTCTGACTCGATGTTACATGACGTTGCTCAATGTTATGAAACTACTCTTTGTTATTATTTAGATAAAATGTTGCTTAGTGGCTGCTGCTAGGTGATTTTATTCACAGAAAAAAACCAATGCAACGAAAAATAGAAAATAAAAATAATAGATAAATGAAAAAAGTTTGGCTTAATATTTGTAAGAACAGAATTCTTTATCTACTGATCCCTTCCCCTAACTGTACTAATCTAAACTAACTTGATCTAACGTATCCTTTCTCGACATAATGTAAAAAAAAATCATTATGATACGTGGAAATTAACAATAGCCACGGCGACACATAACGTAACACGATGTTGATTTGAATGGGATCATCAGGTCGAAGCTGGGGTTGGAGAGGGACCGACGGGAAATAATTCTATTTATTTCCTTTTTCCCTTTCTTGCTCTGGCGTTCCGTATTCTTGGAAATTAAAAACAAAATAATAATAATAATAATAATAATAATAATAATAATAATAATAATAATAATAATAATAATAATAATAATAATGATAATAATGATAATAATAATGACTAATAAAAACGCTAATAATAATAATGATAACAACAACAATGGGTCACATGAAGAAATATCACCCCAGTACGCCGAATATCAACAGTGGAATAAAGATTAGGTTAGGTTAGGTTTAATGAGGGTTATACTTACTGTCATCAACTTGTACAACCCAAGAATCGTAAACACAGGATGGCCCACATGAAGAATTGTCACCCTAGGATAGCCCACATGAAATAATAATGATAATAATAATAATGATAATAATAATAATGATAATAATAATAATGATAATAATAGTAGTAATAATGATAGTAATAATGATGATGATAAATAAAAAATTGGGCAGTGTGTGTGTGTGTGTGTGAGAGAGAGAGAGAGAAAGAGAGATAGAGATAGAGAGAGAGAGAGAGAGAGAGAGAGAGAGGGGGGGGGAGAAAGAGAGAGACAGTGAACACTCGTATCTCGTTATCTTGGAGTCAATTTTCCTCTTCCGAGAATCTGCATGACACGCAGCCACAGTCTGGATCGTGTTCGTATTTCAATGGACAAAGATTCTAGGAAGAATCTAGAGTTAACTCTGCCGAAACCGATTAACTATGATTTTATTACATATGCGTCATAAGTTTAACTAGTTCAATTTCAATTTTATATATATATATATATATATATATATATATATATATATATATATATATATATATATATACATATACACATACACACACATACACACACTCGTGGAGCAATTGGTAGAGTTCCCAGCTGCGAATCGTTACACCAACTCTCGTGGGCGGGAAATTGTGTGTGTGTGTGCGTGTAAGGTCACAGCATCCCATAGATCGGTCATATATGAGCTCTGAGCTCTCTTCCGGGAGGGAAGTAGCTGTCGATCACGAGTCCAACACGTGATCCAAGACCATGGTGAATCACACACACACACGACACATGTACGATATTAGATATAAGATAACCGACTTCAAATGAAGTATATATTATCTCTCTTATAAGCCAGTTTAACCACATAGTTAACGAGACTACAAAACAGAATTAAAATGGCCCCTGTTTAATTGCAAAAATAACATGATAGGTGAAACGAAACGGAAAAATAAACGGTTTAATAAACAAATTAATTAATATATAAAATTAAATAACAAGTAGTATTTGCAAGTACATGAGCTCGCTTGACCAGTATGGAGCTACCTGTTGCATTTGCGAATGAGTGAAAGATTTGTAATCTGATATGTACAACAATGCATCTCCTCTCACACTCCCTGTTGCCACGTGCAGTGCAAGGTTACATGAAATCTACGTACCGTCACTAGCTCCGGTAATACAAGTTTCCAGGATGGAAGTATGGCAGCAGCGCAATACAGAATCAAAACATCAACAAAAGGTCCGTACCTGAAACGGTATTGACTTTTTTAGTTTTTCTACTGAAACAGGTGGTAAATGTTAAGGTATTCATGGAATGTTGGGTCTTATATAACGCAGGGATTCTTTTTCGTCGTAAAAGTTTTAAAACAGGATTTGTCCCGTCGCCACCTGCATACGGAACACGTCGGATATAGTGATGGAGTTGCCAAGAGGCAAAGGCGTCGTGGCAGCCACGACGACTGCGTAATAGAGAGAGAGGGTATAGATATATTTTATTCTGGATAATGCCATACGATTTTACACACGTAGGTAATCAAGAAAAATATTTCTTACTTCAAACTTTTGTTTCAATGAACATCCTACTACGTTTATCGAAGACTTATTTATGATGTTTAGTTTCTTCAAAATGTGACGCTAAAAAGTTAAGATTAACTTCAAGATATAGGTGGAGGATTGTGGGTAATAACTGATAAGAAAACTGTGAATAATGTCCAATTATTGAGATAAGATTTCGCTACTAAAAATGTGACATTATCATTCTTTCCCGAAGAGAAAGAAATGGAAATTGAAAAAATTAAAATCAAAACTAAAACGTGTGTTCGGAAACTAGTGAATTATTATTAGACTTAAAATGCGCATTACAAAGATCACAAAGCTGGAACTAGGAAAGAAATGACTAGAGTATTGATAGGCATTGTATAAAATGTACCCATAATGCAACGTTAATAAATAAATAGATGCATAAATAATTATATACTTATGCATATAAATAAACGTATACGCGAATAAATAAAAAATAAAACATAAAAAGGTAGTAGGACATCCCATTCCCTATTCATCCTCCACTCCTCGGACCCCGTTATTAACCCCTCCAACCCCGATACTACGACGCAGCCCCGGGTGTCTGCAGGTGGACGTAGTGGCCAAACTGAACGCCGCTCCCACATCCCTCATTCCCTCCCTCACCCTCCCTCTTGGCTACAAATGGTTTCTGAACAGCTGGCGGCGCCATACACGTGAGTGTATGCCTTGGATCACGTGTTGATCTCGTGATTGACAGCTAATATCCATCCAGATGAGAGCTCAAAGATATTACCCGATCTATAAGTAATATTATGACATAATACACACCACAACTTGTTCGTGTGTGCACGAGACCACCTTGAATCACGTGCTAGACTAGGGATAGCTAGCTATCCGGATGAGAGCTTCAGAGTTCGTGTAGTCCGATCTATGGGGGTATACTGTAACCTTAACCACACAAGTTTGCGGTTTCGCCCTGGACGAGTCGGGAACTCGGTACACCAACGCTGATGGACCATGACGCTATCCACCACACCAGTAGGCCGTGTGTGTTTTGATTTTCGCCGATTTTAACTAGCGTTTCTGTCTTCAGAGACAGCATACGTTTATGTGATTATGCTCTTTCACTGGGGAGCATATTATTATTATTATTATTTAATGGAGGCATTGCCTTTACCTATTTATAATATTTTGCATTTTTTCATACTGAAATTAATTTCCCATTTCTATCTCCATCCATACCTATATCACCCTGTAATTTCTTGAAAATAATAATTCGTATTTTATTACGTTCATTATATTGATCTATTTTGCATCCGACCTTATTATGTAACATTTCTGTGGTCATGCTTTGCTGAGGCTTTGTGACCGTTATACCTGCGCGCCAACGACGACGCCGCTTAGCTTTTGCAAGGTCTAAGTAAACAGGTCTAACCGCTGTATCAGTTCTGCGCAGCTTCTGACGTAGTTTGGATGCGTCCATTTTCTCTTTGTGATACACTGAAGAAAACTGTGAAACGCCAAGGAAGACAGGAACTATAATATTTTATATATTATATATATATATATTATATATCATATATATTATATATTCATATATATAGACAGGAACTATAATATTTTATATAATATTTGTCAGAATATAACTAATTGAGTGGAGCGGTGCGAGCGAAGGCGACGTCATTTTCGAACGACGGACCAACTTCAACTGACAGCTATAGGACCTGCTAACCCCACTTTGAACAGCCAGGGGCCGTATACACAAAACTTTTTTGTTAGCCTTAACAATCTCTGCTAGCTAACAGAAAACCACTAAAAGTTATACACCAATGCTTAACTAACAACTGTTAGCTAGCAAACAGTTGTTTGTCAAGTACCGCTAAACAGCGCTGAAGTTAGCAGCTTATGAACATGTAAATGGACGTATTATCAAAAATTGCACACATAAAACAGTGTTATTAATGCAGTTGTTCAGAATTTATTAATAAAGTATCATGATAGCACATAGATATCGTATGTATGGGTTTTTAGAAGTACTTATTAACCAACGACAGATATTTTTGGACGAAGGCGCATTGTACAGGCGGCCGTGCCACAGACAAATCTTCCGACAGAAGACTCAACAATAATTTCAGAGGACATAGACATGGCAGAAGAAACACAGAAAAAGAAAAGGAAGCCAAACTGGTCACAAGAGGAAACACTCCTCTTGATCAACGTGATTATGGAGAAAAAATAATAATAAATGGGCGATTCAAGCCAAGTTTAAATCACAAGGATAAGAGGGAGGCATGACAAAGCACGTTGATGCTATGGTATTGTTTTCTGTTTACATATAAATGTTCATCGACACTTGGAGCCCCAATTCTAATGTTTGTGCCATCTATGGTACCCACAACACCGGGAAACCTACAGTTTTCCATGAACTCTGCTTGTTTTACTTGCACTTCTTGGCGAGTCAATAGGAATTTTACAAACTGAGTTACATAGTGCATCAAGTGTTTGAGTAATGACACGGCTGATTGATGCTTGCGAGGTCCCAAATTCGTCACTGCTGCATTTTACCTGTGGCTAAATATCATAGGGTAATTGCCACCTTCGTCTCAGGACTCAGTGGTCGATTCCGTTCTGTTCGGGATTGAAGTTTGTCCCTCACTAAATCAGCCATTTTTATTATACCAGCACGGTTCATTCTGAAGCGTTTGATGAGTTCGTCGTCATTGTACTCGTTAAATATGTCCCGTCGCTGTCGATAAACTCGCAGTCATCTTTTTAGTTGTTGTTGCTCCGCCATCTTCTCTACTAACAGGAACTTGTTAAGAGCTTAATAGTCCTCCTCAGCACTTTTATCTTAACAGTACTTTTAAGGCCCTAACAAGTTTTCTGTATCACTGTTAGTGCTTAACAGCTAAATGTTAGCCTTAACAGGAATTTGTTACCCTTAACAGCTATTTGTTAGTGCTAACAAGTTTTGTGTATACGGCCCCAGGTGACGTTCACGGGCCCGCTGCGCCAACTCCCTCGAAATTCGGTCGGAAGTGGTTAGACCTTATATTCTTAGATCTTGAGCTTATGTTGGTCAGTGAAATTCACTCGTCAGGCTTCGACACTCATCCTCCACATCCTAACCCATCTCTCTTTATAATTTGTTCTTAAGGTCTCTCTCTCTCTCTCTCTCTCTCTCTCTCTCTCTCTCTCTCTCTCTTTTGTGGAATAGTTGCCACCACGTCTGTATATTTTGAATGAATAAATAAAAGGTGAATAAATATTTGATGAATACAAAATTTACATATAAATGAAAGACTCAATTTGATAAAACTTGAACATCATGACAAACTCGCCAGTTTTTATGACACAGAAATGTAGAGACCTAATTCCCTAATGCCATTAAACATTATCAAAACCTATTTTTTTTTTCCAAATCAGAATCACGTTTTATTTTAAATTTAATATACAATATCTTGGCTTGATATAATTCCTTATGAGGCTGCTAAAGACCCTAAATTTTGAAGATTCCTGTAATATTTTAAAATGTAGATCTGATTACTCTTGAGCATCCCTTCGTAGGCCTACATTTGTCGGTTGGTAGTGGCCTTGAGAAGCTATCAGATGCAGCAGCCGACATGATGGTCCGTAAATGACCCTTGATCGAGATCAGACGCTCCCTGGTTTTGTTCGTATATATTATATATATCATATATATATATATATATATATCTATATATATATATATATATATATATATATACACACATACATATATATGTATATATGTATATATATATATATATGTATACATGTATATATATATATATGTATATTATGTATATACGTATATATATATGTATATATATATATGTATATATATATGTATGTATGTATATATGTACAGAGCGTAGAGGGTCTTGCTTCCCCAACTCAGGTAATTCTTGACTTACGCGAATTTGGTTCAACGCGACTGATGAAAGTATACGCTCTATTTTAATTAAGTAGTGTGTCTGAATTAACAGTAGTCGAGTGTAAATTTTTTATACACCCAGAAGTACACCACTCGGTTCCCCACCCCGGTTTTAATTTACGCGATTTTTTTTATTTACACGATGTCTTTCGGTCCCTGTATATCGGACAAACCAAGAACTACCTGCACACTAAATATTCTACTCACAGGATTACAAAGGATTACAAAGGCGGAGCATGCCGACAGGAGACCTTTTGATCCATATCTAGGTCGGATGCGAAAAAAAAAATCATATTAATAATAAAATAATAAATAAAAACTATAATAATGTAAATAACAAATAAAATACATAAATAAATGCATAGGTATAGTTGAATAATAAACAAACAGGTAAATAGTAAATAATAAATTGACATATAACTAATAATAAATCAAAATCGGACAGATAAATGATAACAAAACCAAAACAAATAATATAAGATAAATTATAATCACTACAGCATCTTACTTAGGTATTT
This sequence comes from Oratosquilla oratoria, assembly GCF_046742065.1. Taxonomy (NCBI): domain Eukaryota; kingdom Metazoa; phylum Arthropoda; class Malacostraca; order Stomatopoda; family Squillidae; genus Oratosquilla; species Oratosquilla oratoria. The sequence continues at coordinate 8,749,950 of NC_134800.1, read as the reverse complement.
ATCTAAATGATTCTTAAAGCTTTGAACTGAACTACATTGCACTACCTGTGCAGGAAGTTTATTCCATTCATTAACTACACGGTTGGCAAAGTTGTTTCTACCTACTTCCGAATTGAATCTATTTCCGGAGAGTTTAAGACCATTGTTTCTTGTCTGATTCTCATTCAATGTAAAAATTTTGTCACTTTTGATGTTGTCAATTCCCTTTAGAATTTTAAAGACCTGTATCCAGTCACCTCTGAGTCTTATTTATTTATTTTAACTTTCAGTGGGATTTCACCAAGAGGAAGAGCAAGTTGCTGACCACGACCATATTCACAGAATGGACTCAGACATCCTGGAACTCGCTGGATGACCTTAAGAGCGTGTACAGCAAGTCACTGGGCGAGCCTTATGTGAGTTTGTTGAACATTTGACCTTTTTTCTTTCGTTGACCTTTTTGGGGGTCTGTTGACCTCTTTTGATAAAAATTACATTTTCCAAGTTCATTAACTTTTTCCTATTTTTTTTCTTTTTCTTTTATTTTTTATTTTTAATTCTTTTACCTTTTTGAGTTCACTTTGGTAAATTTGAACCTTTTCAAGTCCAATGACCATTTGACCTTGTTAGAGGGTGTTGACCTTTTGACGTTTTTTTAAACAATTTACCTATTTTTAGTCAATTTTGACTTATCTTTTGTAGGATAATGACAGCAGTATTGTCCTATTTGTCATGGGACGGGCGGAGGGAAGGAAACATTTTCAAGGTTAATTAATTTCTGGCGACAGTGTTTCGGTTGACATGTTATGAAGTTCTATCAAATTTCTGGTAAATGGAGAGACGGTGGATGGTGGATATTTCAACACAATTAATATAGTAACCCTCCCTCATCATCACACACCAATCCGTTATAAACGCTAAAAAATGGCGACTTTAATTGCCAGCATTGTTGTGTAATGTAGAATCCAGAGAAATATACTAGAATCAGTTTTATAATATTTACTCTTTTCCAGATATAGTGATCAATATTTGTTAGATCACGTTTTTTATTTTTATGGTTTAAAAATTCTTCGCGTGAATTCGCAGGTTTTCGTGTTGTCAAGTGCTGATTTTTATTTTCTTGTGTTTTGTTTCTTCAGCCAATGCGACGTTGGAAGGAAGATCGATGGTTTGGCCTACAGCGAGTTCAAGGCGTCAATCCGGTCATCATACAACTGTGCACTAGTCTTCCGGAAAAGTGAGTCAACAGACAAGAATAAAACAATTACGTTTAGTTGTCACAAATTGAGGAGCATTTGAGTCGTCAAATAAGGAGAAACCTAACGTTTATTTGCCAGACGTTTGGTCGCCAGACAAGGAACTTATGATTTTAGTCAAGGGGAGACTTTAACGTTTTGTCACCGGAGGAAAGAACTTTTATAGGTTATGCTAGATTTTTTATTTTATTTCTATTTTTATGCTTAGCTTTTTTCTCGTACGGCCTAGCGATTTTATTCAGGCTAAATGTAGAAATATTCTGCCGACGTATATACAAATAATAATAATAATAATAATAATAATAATAATAATAATAATAATAATTATTATTATTATTATTATTTGTATATACGTCGGCAGAATATTTCTACATTTAGCCTGAATAAAATCGCTGTTATTATAATAATAACAGGAACATAATATGGTGATGATAATGATGATGATAACAATAACAATAATAATAGTAACGATGACAATGATAATACCAACAACAACATAATATAATTTTTTTTTATTCCATTTGTCCTTGGTCTTTGATTCCAGCCTGGACGTGACCGACGCTACACTAGAAGGCCTCTTAGATGACCTCACCTTGGAAGAGGCGTTGGAGAAGAAAAAAATGTTCATTTGTAACTTAGACATTCTTGATGGACTCGACTGTAAAGACGACAAGGAGGTATGTGAACACAGTAAGGGTCATCTTTGTGTGGATTCTCAATACTAGAACCGCCTTAACGTGCGAAATGAATATATGAATTGATTAAAAATATAATTAGATAAATATATAATATTTGTGATGATGATAAAAATTTGCCTATAGTCACAGAGTACATTTTTGGCACACCTGTATATATTTGTACATGTATATACGTACTGTATATACAGGGTCTTCCAAAAATACTTTTTGCAAGTGCATTTGTGTGTACTTTTGTGACATTGGATGATTGGGTTTCAATATTTCTATTCGTTATTATTATTATTACTCTTGATTATTGTGATATACTTCAATGGTTATAGCTACAAACAAAGCACGTTAACACAAAGCTAGTTGCGAAGTGGTTAGAGTACCCGGCCGTCACTACGGCGGTCCGGGTTCGAATCCCGACCAGGGTTGAAATAATTTCAGTATCGCTGCGAGTCGTTACTCCAACTCTCGTGGGCAAGGAGTTCGGGTGTGTGAGCGCTTGTAAGGTCACAGCATTCCCCATAGATTGGTCATATTTGAGTTCTGAGCTCTCTCCCAGAAGGGAAATAGCTGTCGATCACGAGTCCAACACGTGATCCAGGTGGTGAATCACACTAGGATAGCTGAAGGTCTTGATATTTCTATTTGTGATAGTTTAGAAAAACTAGAACGAATGTGTAATTGATATTCATGCCTACAGCTCGCAGCGCCAATTGCTTTGTTCTACTTGGATAAAGATGACAAACTGAACCCAGTGGCGATACAACTTAGGCAGCAAAAAGGAGAAGACAACCCCGTGAGTAATTGTTATTCTCATCTTATGTTCATTACATCTTACATCTTGTCTTATGTTCATTACATCTTACATTACATGTTCATTACATGTTCATTACATCTTGTGGTGGGGGGGGAAGGCGAATCTACCAATACTGTGTTCTCGTGTGTGTCTTAAAAGGAGAATTCATGGGTCAGAAGGCTTGTTACAGCTTTCACTGCACTGAATTAATCATGTAAAATCATGCTCCATGATGGCATAGTCTAAATTTTCTTTGGTATTTCTCCAGGAACTGCAATATTATAGAAATGATGGGTATTTGAACTGCATAGTTTGGAGGCTGAATTTATATTTGTGATATTCTTTTGGATGGGTGAGATCTTTTTCTTGCTGTGTTTGTCTTCTTTTTCCTGCAAATTGTTAGATGGTTTTATTTTGCAGGTATATACTCCAAACGACTCTCCCAATACTTGGCTGGTTGCTAAAATGTTCTACAACAATGCTGAGGCCCAGCACCACCAAGCACTTACTCATCTTGGCTTTACTCATCTGCTCATGGAAGGTGTTGTAGTCTGTACACACAGAAACCTATCACCCTCGCATCCTCTGTTCAAGCTACTTGCTCCACATTTCCTATTCCTTCTAGCTATCAATGAGTGAGTATACTCTTCATTCATCTTTGTTTATTTTCATTATATATCTGTTTACATACCAGGAGCTTTTTCCCACCTTATAAGGGAGATAGTCTAAGGCATGTACCCACTCCCTGCATCCTGCCCACTGCTCCAGGCCAGAAGTAATGCAGCTAGACACAGCACATCTACAACAAAGCCACTTTACTCAATCAGCAACCCCCTCCATCTTCTCTCGTAGAAAAAGAGAAGACTGGGAGAAATTGCCCCCTGGGCTATGTCAAAACATCACACATACACATGCACCCCTCCCTTCCTTGCATAACAGCATCACCCACACACAGCTACTCTCCACTCACCCCCATCTTCCACCCTCCCTCCCACTTAGCAGACACTCCCCTCCTTTTCAATATCCCCCCCACCTCATCCATCCACCCCACCCTCTGACCCCCACTACAAGTGCAGTATCACCAGCAAACAACAACTGGCCCACCACCCACTTTTCTCCGCCTTCCCCAACCATCTCCAGTCCCTTGCCCACCACCCTCGTCCCCACCTCCCACACCACCCCATCCATACACACACCAAACAGCCACAGCAACATGACACATCCCTGACACAGTCCCACCCCCACCTCAAACCCATTCACCCTCTCCACCTCCCATTCAACACAGGCTCCACCACTTGCAAAAACTCCCGACCTCCCTCAACAGCTTTCCCCCCAATCCCACATATCTGCAAAACCTCCCACAGTGCCTTCCTGTCCACCCTGTCATTAGCCTTTTCCAAATCCATAAAGGCCCAAAAAACGCCCTTACCTTTTCCTAAAGCTTTCTCACATATCTGCCTTACCACAAAAATCTGATCCACACAACCCCCACCTTTCCTAAACCCACATTGTTCCTCACCAATTCCTCCCCCTGTTCCTCTCCTAATCCTCTCAAGTAAAACCCTTGCATAAGCCTTCCCAACTACACTCAACAAACTGATCCCTCTGAAACCACCACACTCACATCTGTCCCCATTTTCCCTGCCAAGCGGAAACACACAGGCTCCAGCCTTCCAGCACCCCATCCTCCCCCAAGACACACACCAAACAACCTCACCAGCCAGTCTATCACCACTGCACCTCCCCTCCTCAGACACTCTGCACCACGCCCATCCAACCCAGGTGCCCCACCTGCTCCCATCACGTTCAGAGCCACCTGCACCTTATCCCTTCCCACCCATCCTCCACTCTCCCCCCCCACCACTCTCCCCCCTCTCAGCACCTCCCACCACCATCACTAATTCCTCCCCAGCCTCCTCCATATTCAACAGCTCCCCAAAACACTCCATCCACTGCCTCCCCCTTCCGCCAAGATCTGTCCCTGTGTGCTCCTACCTTTTGTTCTCCATTTGACCCATCTCCCCATTCCCCACACAACCTCCCTCCAAAACATCCCTTTATTTTCATTATAGTAGATAATTGAGCAATATTATGCATATGGGTTCCAAATTTGTGCATCTAAGATATGATGACAGTTGTTTTCATGTTGCTGTTCCTGTTTTTTTAATACTTTAGCAGTCCAATAATACTTGCTTGATTTTCAGTAACTTGACATTACCCTAGTATGAGAAAATATAAAACTTTGAATTTTTTATCTATTTATGATTTTTAAACATGTAGTATTTTTCATGATATTTTGTTACAGAATCAACAAGTACTTATCAATAATGTAATTTCTATTTGACTAGTGTAGTTGCCACAGTTGTGTAATCTTGAAATAATTAATGCCTAAACAGGAGAGGTCTCCGGAAATTGGTCTCCCCAGGAGGATGGGTGGATCGTAGCATGACACAAGGAGTTAAGGGAATTTTTAACCTCATTAAACGAGGTCTCGAACAATGGAGGTTCGATATACATGGAAAACCCGAAACCTTCCTTCGCCACAATGGAACTCTAGATCCGGAGGTTCTTCCCTACTATCCATACCGAGATGATGCTCTCTTGTTGCATAATGAAATTGAAAAATATGTAACTCAAGTTGTTCAACATCATTATGGTAAGTGTAATACACATCAACAAGCACTGCTCCTTTCCTGTATACTACAATTAGCTAAATAAACACACAGGGGATATCTTTTTTTTAACACCATAAAAAGGCTTTTTGGTACACATTTGTATGTATTCAGATGAATTTATAATTATTGTTTTCTCTCACATACAAGGATTTTCCACTGCTTTATATATTCCCTCTTCACTTCACCCATTATCTTCACATGCTTAGAGGTGAGGGTGGTGTTAGGATGAGGGTTGGGGAGAGGGGAGATCAGAAATACTGGTTGGCAATGGAAATGATCATTGGAATCCTTGATATCAGATAAAAATATTTCAGATAATATTAGTTTTTATGACTAAAATTCATGTATGTATGGAAGAAAGAACTTAATTATCTTTCATTTCAGATACACCAGAGAAACTGGCAGAAGACTGGGAGCTTCAGTGGTGGAGGGAGGAGCTTGTGAAACAGAGGCAACTGGGTGGTGTCGGCTTAGAGGGTGTTCCAGGAGATCCTGTAAAAGGTAACCAGGAATTTTCTCTTGAAAACAAAATTGTAATAATTATGAAGTGGTTCTCAAGTGAAGGTCCAAGAACCTGGGGAAAAAAGAATGGAGGTGGGCAAAGATCACAAGAGGTAATGGAAAACTAATGGAAGTTACTAGATACCTTATAGTTTTATTCAGTGTTAAAATGACCACCAAGAGGTTGAGTAATGTCATCACATAAGTCTGAAGTACAAAAGAAACAAGTCTGAGAATTCATTTTCTAGTGCATCCCAGACCTTTTGCCTTGACTCTTTGTAGGAGAAACTTGAAGATGGGGATTCTTAATTCCCTCATCTCTATCCCATTATTTACCTACTACAACATATATGTACTGTTTTTTCAAAAGGAACAAATAAACAATCAAACTTTTGCACTTGTGTCAATTTGTCTTAATTTCTGAATCTTCTATTTCAGGATTCTGTAAAGTGGAAGAAGTGATTGAAACAGTGACAGTAATCATATCAACATGTTCACTGGGCCATTCAGCAGCCAATTTCCAGCAGTATGAACAGTATGCATTTGTTCCTAACTACCCTGGTATTCTTATGGAAGATCCTCCAAAGACCAAGGTAATGAATAAGCAATATAGCACATTGTTATCAATAGAAAACAAGTATCGTACTATAAACTATAAAAAAATGTCTTGGTAAAATCCCATGTCATGTAGATGTCACACATGTCTAAGATCTGGTCAGATTTTGGTCAGTCAAGCTCAACATAAAATAACTCATATTTACTCTCATTGTAAGGATCACTTGAAAAAAGAATTATAGATTGACTGGTTGCAAGTTTACATTAAAGAAAAATCTTATTCTGGGTAGATTAAAAGCATAGTTTTCCTGGAATTGCTTAATGCTTAACACAATAACCTGATCAATAATAAATCAGAACTATGTAGTTGCATTGATACCATTTCTCATTGAAAAAAATAAAATACTTTTAGTTATAAGTACAGTTTTGTACAAAATAAAATGCAGTGAATCTTACCATAAGCATAATTTAAAAGAACAATCATAGTAGCTCCTCTTGGGGATCGGTGCCACCTGTGTAGAGCTGATGGCCAGGGGTGGTTGCTGCCGTTTGGCTCTGACTTACCCACGCCAGACACCTCAGAAATACAAATCTCTTCCTACGCAGACGACATAACAATCATATGCACACATCGTAACACAGACAAAGCTGCAGAAATAATCCAGCCATACCTTGACACACTCAACACATGGTTCATCACAAACAGACTCAAAATTATGCGAGTCCTGCATGGCCTCCTAATCTCAGTGAGACACATCACAACACCCTTCAAATCATACAAAACAAAGCCCTAAAAACAATTACAGGCTGCACAAATACAACACCTACAGACCATTTACACCATGAAACAAAAGTCCTCAAAGTCAAGGACCACCTCGACATGAGAGGCACACAAACACTTGCCGCAGCTTGAAGACAACACCTTACAGAGCTCTGACTTGCCTCAATTTTAATGTATATCTTGCTTTTATAAGTTTGTAAAACTGCCTTTCATGCACTTTAGAAAGTAAAGCGCTATTATAAAGGTTATTTGTATGTTTGATGCACAATTATCTGGCAGGTAGGAATGCTTACGTGTCATATAATGGCCAATCATCACACATCAGAAACATTAAGAACGAAGTACCACAGGGCTCAGTTCTATCCCCCACACTATTTAATCTATACATGCATGACTTACCCACGCCAGACACCTCAGAAATACAAATCTCTTCCTACGCAGACGACATAACAATCACATGCACACATCGTAACACAGACAAAGCTGCAGAAATAATCCAGCCATACCTTGACACACTCAACACATGGTTCATCACAAACAGACTCAAAATTATGCGAGTCCTGCATGGCCTCCTAATCTCAGTGAGACACACCACAACACCCTTCAAATCATACAAAACAAAGCCCTAAAAACAATTACAGGCTGCACAAATACAACACCTACAGACCATTTACACCGTGAAACAAAAGTCCTCAAAGTCAAGGACCACCTCGACATGAGAGGCACACAAACACTTGCCGCAGCTTGAAGACAACACCTTACAGAGCTCTGACTTGCCTCAATTTTAATGTATATCTTGCATTTATATGTTTGTAAAACTGCCTTTCATGCACTTTAGAAAGTAAAGTGCTATTATAAAGGTTATTTGTATGTTTGATACACAATTATCTGGAAGGTAGAAATGCCTATGTGCCATATAATGACCAGTCATTGCACAACAGAAACTTTAAGAACGAAGTACCACAGGGCTCATTTCTATCCCCCACAATTTTTTATCTATACATGCACGGAATATACCCACCCCCCACACTTCAGAAACACAAATCTCTTCTTATGCAGACGACATAACAATTACATGCACACACCACAACGAAGGCAAAGCTGTAGAAATACTACAGTCATACCTCGACACACTCAACACTTGGTTCATCACAAACAGACTCAAAATTATGCGAGTCCTGCATGGCCTCCTAATCTCAGTGAGACACACCACAACACCCTTCAAATCATACAAAACAAAGCCCTAAAAACAATTACAGGCTGCACAAATACAACACCTACAGACCATTTACACCGTGAAACAAAAGTCCTCAAAGTCAAGGACCACCTCGACATGAGAGGCACACAAACACTTGCCGCAGCTTGAAGACAACACCTTACAGAGCTCTGACTTGCCTCAATTTTAATGTATATCTTGCATTTATATGTTTGTAAAACTGCCTTTCATGCACTTTAGAAAGTAAAGTGCTATTATAAAGGTTATTTGTATGTTTGATACACAATTATCTGGCAGGTAGGAATGCTTACGTGTCATATAATGGCCAATCATCGCACATCAGAAACATTAAGAACGAAGTACCACAGGGCTCAGTTCTATCCCCCACACTATTTAATCTATACATGCATGACTTACCCACGCCAGACACCTCAGAAATACAAATCTCTTCCTATGCAGACGACATAACAATCACATGCACACATCGTAACACAGACAAAGCTGCAGAAATAATCCAGCCATACCTTGACACACTCAACACATGGTTCATCACAAACAGACTCAAAATTATGCGAGTCCTGCATGGCCTCCTAATCTCAGTGAGACACACCACAACACCCTTCAAATCATACAAAACAAAGCCCTAAAAACAATTACAGGCTGCACAAATACAACACCTACAGACCATTTACACCGTGAAACAAAAGTCCTCAAAGTCAAGGACCACCTCGACATGAGAGGCACACAAACACTTGCCGCAGCTTGAAGACAACACCTTACAGAGCTCTGACTTGCCTCAATTTTAATGTATATCTTGCATTTATATGTTTGTAAAACTGCCTTTCATGCACTTTAGAAAGTAAAGTGCTATTATAAAGGTTATTTGTATGTTTGATACACAATTATCTGGCAGGTAGGAATGCTTACGTGTCATATAATGGCCAATCATCGCACATCAGAAACATTAAGAACGAAGTACCACAGGGCTCAGTTCTATCCCCCACACTATTTAATCTATACATGCATGACTTACCCACGCCAGACACCTCAGAAATACAAATCTCTTCCTATGCAGACGACATAACAATCACATGCACACATCGTAACACAGACAAAGCTGCAGAAATAATCCAGCCATACCTTGACACACTCAACACATGGTTCATCACAAACAGACTCAAAATAGCTCCAACCAAATCTACAGCAACACTTCTCACCAACTGGACAAAAGAACACAAATACATACCTCATCTCTACATCAACAACACTCTAATACCACACACAAACACACCGAAAATTCTTGGTGTAACATATGATACATCCATGTCTTTCAAACAACACATCACAAACATAAAAAACAAATGCACACCCAGACTTAACGCACTTAAGTCAATCACTGGAACAACATTTGGACAAAACAAAGAAACTAATATAACATTATTCTTTCTATGCTTTTGATCATTGTTGAATTATGCGAGTCCTGCATGGGCTCCTAATCTCAGTGAGACACACCACACCCTTCAAATCATACAAAACAAAGCCCTAAAAACAATTACAGGCCGCACAAATACAACACCTACAGACCATTTACACCATGAAACAAAAGTCCTCAAAGTCAAGGACCACCTCGACATGAGAGGTACACAAACACTTGCCCCAGCCACCACAAACACATTACACCCGCTACACTACATAGCAGGACACACTCACCGCTCCATTAACACACTGAAAGACAACACACTGCTGCATGCCAGACCCCCTGATATCCACCCTTCTGAATCCTCTCTCCCACGAAAGGACAGAGTCCACTTGGCCAGACTGCGGTGCGGTCACCACCCAGCACTTCTAAGCTACCAGAAGAGGCTGGATGACCGCGTTGTGAACAGCTTCCCAGGATGTAACACTTCACCCCATACCATACAACACATAATGGAAGACTGCATTATACACAATCATGCATGCAAACAACACAACATATGCTCTATAAAGGATTTGTGGGAAAACCCAGTTTCGGCTATGGCATTCCTTGGGGAGACGGGACTGCTCGGACAGACAGTCTAGGGAACAACAACAACAACAACAACAACAATCATAGTATGACCAATTATAAGTTCACCTTAAAGAAAACTATTATCATTGTGGGCAGGTGAGGTATGATTATATTTTTCCTTGAATCCCTTTAATGCTGCAAACATCATATCAGAACCATGCCAATAGGGGGGAGTTTGTGACGTTAAACCATATCATCATTGTGCAAATAATCTTTCATAATAGTTACATTAGTAGTTTTCTTCAGGAAAAGAAAAAAAAAAAAAGCTACCATATGTAGAAACATGTTCCATACTCAACACCAAAAGATGTTTTTTGTAAAGTTCTGACATAATGTGGGTTTAGCCACTTGAAGAGCTGAAAGACCATTTAAAGTCAAGGTTGTATGCACTAATATTTATTGTATCAGAGATCAGAGCTGTAGTAAAATAGTATAAATGACAATGTACAATGGGGACGCTTACTTTTTATTTATTTTAGTAATGTGCATTGCGAGGTACTCAGTATACTTCATGGCGAGTGTATAAAATCACAGTTTTCAATTTAGGTCTCTAAACGTGAACAGTCTCCCTGTCTGTGAGTCTTTGATTGCCTCTATGGTGTTATGTCAGAAGTTTCTTCTTCTAGCAGGGATAGGTTGGGGTGCATGATCCCCTGAAATGACATTAACTAATATTACCTCAAGGTTGGACTGTGCTTTATGGGTTATGAAGCAAGGTCTTGTGCTATTGGAGATGATTGCTGCAGTGAGTTGGATTTTGTCTACAACAGTATATAATTAAAAAATTATGATACCTTGACACAAATAATATTTTTCTTTCACTTATTTTCCAGAGAGAGTATGATGAGAAGGACATCATGAAGTTGTTACCTAACAAGAGAACCACACTGGACATCATGGTCATTACCAATCTTTTGTCTTCAAAGGGTACCAAAAGTTTGGGAGATTTTGAGATGCAGTATCTCTATGATCCTGTGGGAGTGCGTGCTGCAGAAGAGTAAGTAAACTTAAGCCCTTCAGGATCTCTTTGCTCAAGTAATATAATTCAGAAGTGGTATATCTTAAAAATAGATAAATAAATAAATTAATAAATGAATATGTATCTCATTTTCTCTCCACAGATTTCGAAAGAATTTGAAGAAAGCAAGCTGTATTGTGAATATAAGGAATCTTGACAGAGAGCTTGAATTTGACTGGCTAAATCCTGCAATTGTCCCGAACTCAATCAGTGTTTAGAAATATAAATACTTTTACCTGATCTCATTAAGACATACACATTAATGTCATAGTAAAAAGTTGGAAAATAAATTCCTCAACACTTTACCAGAAGGTATTGGTAATGAAAGAGTATGAATTCAGATATAACTAAAAAAAAAATATATATATATATTATATATATATTAACCCCCCAGCAAGTCTTGGCAACAGGAACATACAAGAAACTTTGATTGGTTCATGCTTTCTTACAACAGTTTTGTACATTTTCATTACCAAATACTAAGATGGCTCTCCTGCAAGTGTTAAGGAACTTGTTCAACTGAACTTCATAAAATTCAGTTATTTAGATACTATAATATTTTTTTTTTGTATGTGTGATGCACATAATTGTATATATTGGCTTGTGTATTTTTTTTACACAATTTATGTGCCTTGAAATTGTGTATAGCAGTGTTTATTAATGCATTGATTGCCACCAGATTAGAGCTGTTATATTATGCCACTATAATATTTTTTATTAATATTTTTCAAAATAGTCAGAAATATACCATCATAATCATTTTGTTCACTGCACACAACTTTGTACCATAACAGCAGCTTGAAGACAACACCTTACAGAGAGCTCTGACTTGCCTCAATTTTAATGTATATCTTGCTTTTATAATTTGTAAAACTGCCTTTCATGCACATTAGAAAGTAAAGCGCTATTATAAAGGTTATTTGGCATGTAACATGGCTTGTTATAAGTGATTATTTATATTTGAAGATAAAGAAACTAAGCTTTCCATTCAGATGTATCAATTTGTGGAGTAGTCTTGAGGAGGAAACATTTACTGGTAAACAAAAGACTAAGCAAACTTGGATGCTGGCATTTATTGCTTGATGAATGATTGCTTGAATCTTGAAGTGAGGGTACACAGTTGTAAGTCCCTCTGTTCCAACTTACGATTGTGTTAATATCTGAAAAGCTAGAAAAATGTTTGATGGAAATGTAGAGACATGACACCACAAGCACTGCTCTTTTCTTGATATTAAAATATAATTAGGTCCATACATGCATATGTCATTGGCACTCGGTGAAAATGCAAAGGAAATATTCAATTAATCCCATGTCTCAGATCTCTCTTGTAAAATACCCATGGCCCCCAGATAACCAGCAACAGCCACTCAATTGGCCTGTTAATTACTCAAGGTAGAAATATCGTGTTGTCCAGATATGAGGTGGGACAGTGTAGGATGAAGTGTTCAGTATCTTCTGTATGATGATTGCATCTGGGGCAGTGTGTTTCTGTGTCAGGGCCTTTTCTGTGTTGACATTGCTTTAGTGCTGAATGGTGACCTGGATGTAGTCATACTAGTGTGGTTCTTGCTTCTCTTTGGAGAGATTTTTCTGTAGGGCTAATGCTTTAAGTGCTTTGACGGAGTAGGGAGTTTTGTGGTCAGTCTTGAAATGCTTATTTTGTGATCTGAGTGTGAATCTTTTTTCATATGGATGCGTTGTGTTGTGCAGGTGGTAGATTATTGTAGATGTTTAAGTAGTGTGTTGCTGGTGCAGGTCTTTGTTGTGTTCTGCTGGTTGTGCTTGTATGATGTATAATGAGATGAGTATATGTTATTGTTATCACTGGGTTGAGTAAAATAGAATTAGGATCATGGGTACATATGATGAGATATATCGCAGGCAGATGAAACTAATTTTCCAGATAGATTGTTTTGAGTAGCATTCAGTACAAATAAGCCAAAGAGATGCCTAGATATGGAGCAACAATATGGCCTTTTCCCTTTGCAAGGGAGATTGTGGGTGATGTTAAGAATGACCAAAACAGCAGGGAGAAAAATATTTTGTTTTATTTTCACAATTTAGGAAATGTGACAAGAGCAGGCAGAATTTTGTGATCTTAAAGAGAATCGGTCTTCAAGAATACACTTCAAGTAATGTATTAAGTTTATTGGTAATTATAAAATTTGTTTATAATCCTCAAGGCTGCTTCCTTGTTTCCTGGTACATGACTTTTTGTTTCAGTCATATGTATGGTTTGAATACTGTAATTGTATAATACCTGCTTTCATTAACATGGTATGTTTGAATGACTGTCCACAAAGACAGTCATGTTACTGTATTTGATAGTATTTTTCTACAAAAAGAAAAAAGAAATTGAAGTTTTAGTTTTAAACAATATCTAATTCAGTTGGAGTTGCAGTGCCTCAAGATCATAGGTGTACAGATCAACAGCATTTCCTTTTAGTATTAATGGCAATTGCACAATGGCATCATGCAGTCAATATAATACCTGCATACAGTAACTGTATTTATTTATCTGTACCAAGTATTTCTACAGTCTTGGGGGCTCTTTCTATCATTTGTCTCATTGAGAAAGTAAATTTTCTACTTCCAGTCTATGCCTGCCAGATGACTATCTTGTTGATGGTAATACCACTACTGTGATAAATTGTTTGTGACACTTGTTCACTGTTGTTCATACTCTGTTACCACTTAATTCTAATGCTTATGTGCTATCACCCATAGGCTGGAGTGATAAAACTAGATTATTTTTCCACAGCACTCATATATTTTTCATGACAGAATACCGAGGAAATCCTTCATGTTTTATCTATGCTTGACCTAAGTAACTTGACTAAGCCAATAGATTATGAACTGTAATGTCCATCAATTATTTTTTTTTTATAAATGCTCTTAAACCAAATTTTGACAAACTGGAATACAGTATCATGACTGAAAGAGTGTGGTTAACACAAAGAGTGAGAGCATCAAGGCTGTTAATAGTATGTACATATTCCATAAGCCCTTTCCCTTTTGTAAGGGAGTGGGGGAGTTCAAACAAACATCCACCTCATGCACGAAACCCATTTAATGGCCCTCTCATCTCAGCACCTTTTGGATAAAGGGTCATCCCTGACTCCTGCCACACCCTTTGGGTCAGGGAGAGTGCAGTGAGGTATTGATGGTATATATATATATATATATATGTATATATATATATATATATATATATATATATTATATATATATATATATATATATATATATATATATATATATATATATATATATATATATATATATATATATATATATATATATAAATACACACATACCAAAAGGCCTTTCCTCCTTGTGAGGGAGTGGTCACATTAATGGTACTATGAATTAAATATTTTTCTTCATTATAGCACTTTTTACATGAAGGTGATGAATTAGAATTTTGTAGTCATGAGTATGTTGTTAATGTTTTTCATATTAAATACAGAATTCTTCATTATTAGACAAATGAAATAACTATGTTATAAGATTGTTAAATTTGTAGATATGTAATGTAAGATATATGAAACTTATGAGAACATAGTTTTTACAAAGATCTTTCAGGGTTGCAGGTTACCAAATACAGATGTGAGAATAATAAACTCTAATGCCTAGAAGACTACCTAAGCTTAATAAAATCATCTAGTATTAGCTAGAACAAAATCATTATACACAACAATGGGTCGTAACTTAATTGAGATGACTTTTAACCATCTAACACCCAGATTAGAATTGACAACTGAAATGTTCAAAAATGATTCTGGGGGCTTATGGATTACTGATGTCCTATAGAAATGTTTACCCAAAGAAATAATATTTTCTCGTCACATTTTCAGATAAAAACAGAACAGTATTTGAATTTGTCGTAAAGCAAGAAAAGATAAAAGATGTGAATGGATTCTCATGTAAGAAATGGATTCAGCTAATGTACCCTGATATTTCTCATTCTATAGATTTATGTTGTGTAGGTTAAGATCTTTTAACTAGTTTTTATCATTCCTTGTCCTTCTCGAGTCATATGAGTAGCTAATAGTGAATCTTGACCTCAATTGTACATGTAATCGATGAAAGTCGAAACCAAAACAAGGTTTTCACAGATATAGAAATACAGGATATAGAAGTACAGGATCTGTACTTCTGTCCTATGACCGATTTTCCATAATAATAATATATCTTTCACATAGTTGGTCAAAAATTGTACAGAATTTTAGCTTTTTTTATACAACAAAAGGATATTCTAGGAACACAAATATTGAATTTTATATTCAATATTGCATATTATGTACTGACAGATCAGCTTTACTTTAAATGAAGTAATCTGTTTGGGACACGGAGTTGACCATGGCTTTTTGTAAGAATTGGATTTTAGGAAATAAAATGTACAACTAAAAAAAAAAAAGGATTTTTGTTTCACTGATATTCTCTGTTGTAGATACAGAAAGAATTAACAGTAATTCTGATTCTGAGGCAAAAGGCCTGATTTTTTCTAGACATATGCATTAACCCATTAAACTCCGATGACAAAATTCTTGTCATTTGGTCAAATAAAACAAAAAATCATAAAACACCAAAATGTTTGATCAACCACCAGAAAAATATGACGTCAGTCCTCGCTTCACTCGCGAGCGAAGCGAGGACTGACGTCATATTTTTCTGGTGTTTGATCAAACATTTTGGTGTTTTATGATTTTTTGTTTTATTTGACCAAATGACAAGAATTTTGTCATCGGAGTTTAATGGGTTAACAACTATGAATAAAACTACTTTAGATTAAAGAGTTCTGACATGGGCGATATTTACTAGAAATAATTATTTTGATTTTGCCTCTGTTACTAACAACCATGAACTGATTTCAGTCAACCAAGAATTATCTAAATGATTTTCTACGATATATGGTATGTTGTTATCATGGCCAATGGTTTATTGACACATCTATCATTGTGGAAAACATGCCTCCATCATATATTCCCTTATATTTCATGTGTTGGTCTAGTTAATAAATGGTGGGACAATGTTGGGAGTAGTTTTTCTCCGACTCATCAGGAGAAAAAAAATATAAGCTGTATATATATCCAAAGTATATACAGCCTAAAATATAACGCAAACACACACATAAGAAAGAATACAAAGAGAAACGACAAAGATGGCCCTAACACTTTCAAACCTGACATATGAGGAAAGACTGGCCGAACTGGAATTGCTGACCCTGGAACAAAGAACAGAATGAGGGGACCTACTAACCATCAACAGAATTATGAAAGGAAAAGAATGCATTGATAGAGAGGACTTATTAAAGTGGGACAGGTAAAACAAGAGGACATGCAATGAAACTCAAAAAGGATAACTACAGAAGAGACCTGAAAAAGAACAGCTTCCTACATAGAGTGATAGATATATAGAATAAATTGGATGAAAAATTAGTGTGTGCAAACACAGTACAAGAATTTAAGAGCAAACTTGATCTTGCGAGATACAAAATTGGATCACTACGAGCACATATAGCTCCCCTTCACAACTAAGTAAATATATATATATATATATATATACATATATATATATATATATATATATATATATATATATGTGTGTGTATATATAGAAGCCGCGGATTTCGCCCTCCCCGGCTTTGCCGGAGGCTTGGCTGCGGAAACAGCGGCCTACGGCCGCAGCTTTCCGCGCTCTAACCCCTTGTTTTCCCCTTCGGCCTCGGCCTCGGGGCGGAACCCCAACACGGGATCCCCAGAAGAACGCGAAGAAGAACACGAAGTAGAATGCGAAGAAGAACGCAAAGAAGAACGCGAAGAAGAATGCGAAGAAGAACGCGAGGAAAAATAATAATAATAATAAGAAGAAGAACGCGAAGAAGAAGAAGAAGAACGCAAAGAAGAAGAAGAACGCGAAGAAGAAGAAGAAGAACGCGAAGAAGAAGAAGAAGAAGAAGAAGAGGAACGCGAAGAAGAAGAAGAAGAAGAACGCGAAGAAGAAGAAGAAGAAGAATACCACCTAACCCTGACTTACCCAAGCGCTTTTTCAAGAATATTTTTAGGACAAAATGTCACCGTAATACCACCTGTCCCCGACTTCCACAGCGTTTTTTAGAAGAATATTTTTATTTAGACTTAGATATATATACTCCAATCATAATAGACCAAAGTCACCGTGCCCAATGATAATATACAAGAAACTGGGAGTTAATGGGCCACAACTTACCTCCCAGAATAATAGTAATAATAATAATAATAATAATAATAACAATAATAATAATTTATAATGATAATGGTAATAATGATAATAATAATAATAATAATAATAATAATAATAATAATAATAATAATAATAAACACAATTCCTCAACTACTATCACACATGTATGATGGGGATGTGATTAAAATTTTTGGCACTTAAATATAGAGCATGTGATTCAGCACGGTTTTGGATCACGTGATGGACTCGTGATCGACTGCTATTACACTCCCCGATGAGGGCTTAGAGCTCATATGTGGCCTGATCTATGGGTAATACTGTGACCTTACACGCACGCACGCACACACTTTCGTCGGATGGACGGCGAAGAATGGAGTTCCGAAGATGAAAGCTAAATCTACGCGGATCTCAACGTCAAGGAAGTACCTTATTATATTTATAGGGAAGGGAAAAGTTCGTGGTGTAGTGGGAAGGTGATAAAAAAGAAGAAGGGGAGGTGATTACTGAGGGAAATGGAAGGAAATGAGGAAGGGGAGGACTTGGTCCAGGAGGCCAGGCGTCTTGTAAACAAACGAAGGACTGAGGATTTTGAAGAAGGGATTAACAAAAATGTAAAGATTAGGAATATAGATAAGAGCAGCACAATGGAAGGTGAAGATAATAATTTCCAGGGATTTAATGAGGGGGGGGGGATACCAACCTCCCCCGATTAGCAAGACTAGAGGAAAAACTTGAAAAAATGACCGAACAGTGGGAGAATAGGTTCGGTAACATAGCAAAGATTGCGCAGAGAGTTGAAAAATTGGAAGAACTAGAGAAGGTGAACAAAAACTTAACTAATGAAATAGAAGAATTAAAAAGACAGTTAAAAGAAGTAAAAGAGGAGAATGAGGAATTAAAGAGGAATAATAAAGACAATAAAGAGGCCATAGCAAAAGAAGCACAGGGTTGGAAAAAAATCCAAGAGAACAGTAGAATTGCATTTACTGACATAATTAAACAGCAAATGAAAGAACAAACTGAAGACTCAGTTATTAAAGTGATGAGACAGAAGGAGAATATAGTAAGAGACTTAGCAGATAAAAAGAAATGTATAATTATATTAGGAATGGAAGAGAAATATAACCTAAATAGAACCACAAGAATCAATGAGGAAAAAGAAAAAGTAAGCAGTTTACTAGAATTAGTTCAGGAAGATGAACCTGAAATCATGAAACAAATTGAAGAGATGTTTAGACTCGGAAAGTATAGTACAGATAAGACCAGACAAATTAAGATTAAATTCAGGTCACAAACGACGGCAGAGAATATCTTAGCAAAAACAGGGAAACTAGCAGCAAGTGAACAATATAAAAAGGTATGGATAAAAAGAGAAATGAATAAAGAGGAAAGAGAGGAGAAAAAAAAGACACGAAGCTAAGGAAAAAAACAAAACAAGAAGAGAACAGAGTCAGAAAAAGAGAAATTCTATTGGAGAGTAGTGAATATGAAAGTAAGGAAATACGACATAGTAGAGAAAAACAAAAGGGAAACAGAGAATACAATGGAAGTGGCAGAAAACTAAAAGTGTCTTACACAAATATAGATGGATTAATAACAGGATTGAATGAGCTGAATGATTATCTGAAGGAAAAAGAACTGGACATAATGGGAATTGTAGAAACGAAATTAAAAGGTCCACTACCACCCAACAGTGTAGGACATGATGCATATAATTATTGGATTAGAAACAGAGAGACAAAACAAGGGGGTGGAGTTATGTTCCTGACTAAGAAGGATATAAACGTGAGGTGTGTCACATATGGAAAGAATACAGTAGAGATGATTATGATCGAAGTGGAAGACAGAGATAAGAAGAGCAGAAAGTTTGTGATAAATTATGTGCCTCCAAAAACAGCCTCGTGGGAAGAGAGTGAACATAAAAGTATGTTAGAAGACACAAGGATAACATTAAATAAGATAATGGAAGATGGAGGAAGAATAGTTATGATGGGCGACTTTAATTGCAAAGAAGTCTGCTGGGAAGAGATGACCGTAAAGGGTGGAGACGGCTCATGGGGAAATGTTCTACTCGAGATGATTATTGACCATACAATGACACGGTGGATACAGGAGAACACTAGGTATAGAAATGAAGAAGAACCATCGAGACTAGACCTAATAATCACATCTGAACCTAGAATAGTGGAAAAGATTGAATATAAAACACCAATAAGTAAAAGTGACCACATATTGATTGAACTGGAACTAAATGAGGAAAAATACATGAAAAGAAATGAACAATATAGAAAAGGAAGAATGATGTATGAAAAAACAAACTTTGATAAAATAAGAGAATTCTTTCAAAAAGAAAACTGGGAAGGAATATACAAAGAAGAAACAACAGTAGAAGAGGAATGGAATATTTTGACAAAAAATGATAAAAAAGGAGTGGAAAAGTATGTCCCAAGACAAAAACAAGAAAAAGAATATGTAAAGTGCTGGTACAACAAAAGTTGTAGGGAGTTAAAAGACAAAAGAGATAAAGCTTGGACCAAATGGAAGAAATACAAAAGACCTGAAAATGGAAAATATATACTTGTTATAGAAATGAATATGTACAAGTGTGCAGAGAGGAAAAGAGAAAATATGAAAAAGATGTCATAGAAAAATGTAAAGATCAACCAAAACTATTTTACAGATTTGTAAACAACAAACTGAAAAACAAACAAGATTTGGAAAAATTAAGACAATGAGGAGTTGAATACACAGAGGAAATAGAAATAGCGGAAATTATGAACAAGCATTTTAAATCAGTGCTTACAAGGAAGAACATACAACCTTAAGAGATCGAATGGAAAGAGAAAGTCCCCCCTATGAAAGAAATAGAAGTAACAAAGAATGAAATAATGAAATACTTGAGTAATCTTGATGTCAGAAAATCGCATGGACCAGATGAAATAGCAAACTGGATTTTGAAAGAATGCAGGAATGAATTGGCAGACAAAATACATAGCATAATAAACAGTTCCTTGAAAGAAGGAAAAGTTCCAGAAGATTGGAAAAAAGCAAATATAGTACCTATATATAAAGGGGGAAATAAAGAAGACCCTACCTAATATAGACCAGTCTCTAACAATTTGTGAAAGAATTGTCAAAAGTAGATGGGTAAAATATTTAGAAAAAAAAAGTGCTAAATCCAAGGCAATTTGGATTCAGACAAGGACGATCATGCGTCACCAATTTAATATGTTTCTATTCAAGGCTAATAGATATAATACAAGAAAGAGATGGATGGGCTGATTGTGCATTTCTAGACCTAAAAAAAGCTTTTGACAAAGTACCACATAAGAAGTTGCTCAAGAAATTAGAAACCGAAGGAGGAATACAGGGCAAACTGCTTAAATGGATGGAAGACTTTTTGCAAGAAAGAAAAATGAGAGTAGTGATAAGAGACAAACACTCAAATTGGGATGAAGTAATAAGTGGTGTTCCACAAGGAACAGTTTTGGCCCCAATAATGTTTGCTATATATATTAATGATATGGATGAAGAAATTGAAAGTTATATGAGCTTCTTTGCAGATGATGCAAAACTATTAAAAAAAGTGAACACGGAAGAAGATTGTGAATCACTACAGAGTGATCTAAATAGAGTCTGGGAATGGAGTAGGAAGTGAGAGATGGAGTTCAATACTAAAAAGTGTAGTATAATGGAATTTGGAAAAAGTAAAAACAGAATAATAGGATCATATGAATTGGGAGAAGAAAGTATAAAAAAAAATGAAAATGAGGAGGACCTGGGAGTCATTGTTATGAACAATATGTCACATGAGAAACAAATAAATAAGATTTTTGGAGAAACTTATAACTTAATAAGAACAATCAAAGTGGCATTTACATACCTGGATGAAGAAATGGTGAAGAAAATACTAATCACTCTGATAAGACCAAGATTGGAATATACAGCAACGATGTGGTCACCAAGTACAAAAAATGTATAAAAAAAACTTGAAAGAATACAAAGAGCAATTACAAAATTGGCACCAACACTCTCAAAACTATCATATGAAGAGAGACTAGCAAAACTTGAGCTACAGACACTAGAGCAAAGAAGAGAGAGAGGAGATTTGATAGCTATTTACAGAATCATGAAAGGCATAGAAATTATTGATAGAGATGTTCTAATAAAATGGGATGATAGAAATACAAGAGGACACGGAAAGAAAATCAAGAAAGACAGCTATAGAAGAGATGTGAAAAAGAACAGCTTTCCTCACAGAGTAATAGACAGTTGGAACAAGTTAGATGAGAAAGTAGTGTGTGCAAAAACAATACATGAATTTAAAAATAGTTTCAACAAAATGAGATATGAAGACGGGACACCACGAGCATAGCTCCCCTTCCCGTAAAATTCAACTAGGTAAATACACACAACTCGTGGCGCAGTGGTTAGAGTTCTCGCCTGCCACAACGGCGGTCCGGGTTAGACTCCCACCCAAGGCTGAAATAATTTCAGTATCGCTGCGCTGCGGGGTATTACTCCAACTCTCGTGGGCGGGGAGTTGGGTGTGTGTGTGCGTGTAAATTCACAATATTACCCCTAGATCGGTCATACGAGCTCTGAGCTCTCATCCGGGAGGGAAATAGCTGTCGATCACGAGTTGAGCACGTGATCCAAAGACCAAGGTGAATACACACACACACACTGTCCGTCAGAATTAGATGCCGAAGCGCTTTGACGTATGCTGAAATTTTCAACCCTGGGCAGGACTCAAACTCGGATCGCTAAATTAGCAGTCGAAAACGGTACCACTAATTCAACGATCTGAGTTCGAGTCCCGTCCAGTGTTGAAATTTTCAGCATCGTTGTATGTATCTACTTAACTGGCATACTTTGCTTCAGATTCAAGTATCGTTCTAACTTGGGTTAGAAGCATTGTCATATCTAGATTTGAATTATTGTATTTATACAACTTAGGCTATATTAGCTTCTAAATTATTCCGAGTATTTAGGCATCTATATGGAAAATGTATTTCTCGTATATCCCTTTTGGCGACGCATGTCTGTCTGTGCGTAGCCTATGTATGTATAGTTATGTTTGCATACATGATAATACGTGTGCATTTGTTTAAGTAATTGAAAAAGACTATATATTCCTCAGTTTATGGAAGAGTAGGAAAACAAATTTCAGTTGATCGTAGTGGAAGGAATTAATATAAAACTGAACTTGCTTTGGTGGACTCCCCACGCATAGTTTGTTTTTTGTTGCAGACTGACTTTCATGTGATGCGTGGGAAGGATTACGTTGCATTACGTCATCGACGCCATGACGTCATGTCGACCAACAGACACAGAAGGAAGTTTGACATGGAGAAAAATGTTACGTTACAGTACGAAATGCTGTTTGGAAGATCAAATAGATATTTAAAAAAAATAAACAATGCTTATGAAATATCTAATTTGAATTACAGGAATTCCACATTTCAATTGTATTTTAGTGAACTATTGTATTTTGACTAAAATGGTCAAATCAGCTTAATCACGAGAAGCTATCAACCTATATATTCTCGTATACCCCACACTTATGTATTGCTGTTGAGTTGTTTCCACTACCACTGCAGTATTCAGAAATATGACAACTGTATATCCCGTTCCTAGTTAGAACAAAACCCAGTGCATCATCGTCAATGTTCCATATATACATACATACATACATACATACATGTATATATATATATATATATATATATATATATATATATATATATATATATATATATATATTATTTCTTATTTTTTTCCGTGAGTGTGCGCAAAAAGTATGTGCGGTTGAACCCATGGCGGCAAAGTAATTTCGTTTGCAATGGAAGCGCTAGAGTTAGAAGAGAGAGAGAGAGAGAAAGAGAGAGAGAAAAAAAAAGAATATTAGTTTGACGGTTGGCAAGTTACTATATTTCTAGAGAATTTATAAGTTGATGTTTGAGTGGAACTTCTTTATTGAATAGATTTTAATATAATTTGAAAACCTTGTGTGCTCACATTTTTTTCTTTATTTGCACTAGTTGTAAAACATGTAAAACACAGCTTAGAGGGAACGTAGATCATCGTATATAGATATGTGTACGTATGTACAATATGTACAATCATGAGGGACCATAAGTGTATCCTCATTCGCTTTTTTCTTGATCTCGACCTTCATTTATGCAAATACATGAACAGCTGGTGCGCACTACTAAATTTGGATACAGCTGGGGATCCGACTAGGGTATCAACGCCTGGTCTCTTTAGTCACTTTAGGTGTCTTCGTATGGGTTACTGTCAAGTATACGCAAGTGGTCGGCAGCTGTGTTGTTGAATGTTTTGAAGTTATTCCGTCCATTGTTGACATATTTGAAATGGGTTTCTACTGAGGCCGTCTCAGGGATGCTGCAGCCTCTGTATCTCACCATGTTTGCTTTAATCCTGCTTGTTAAGGTTGTGAATGAAGTCTAAAATCAGTGTAATAATCTCGATCATACTGATGAAGCACTAGCATATATATATATATATATATATATATATATATATATATATATATATATATATATATATATATATATATATATATATATATATATATATATATGTATGTATACATATGCGACACTGGGCTACCGCACCTCTGAATTCCGCCGTTATGGAGAGGGGTCGGAAAGACATGAAAGTGTTTTTTTTTTTTTCCACGGGGAATCGAACTCGGACCTTCCTCGTCCCGAGGCAGGAGAATTAGTTAAAAAAAAAAAAAAAAAAAATGCAAATGAATGAATAAAATATTTTACAAAGGATTAAAAAGGCGGGTTTTGAGGACAGGAGACCTTTTGGTCCATAACTAGGTCGGATGCGAAAAATATATATAATAATGATAAATAAATAAATGATATATGAACAGATCTAATAAATAAATCAATATATAGATATGTGAATAAAATAGAATAACAATGAACAAATAAACAAAGAAACAAACAAATTAGAAAAACACAAACGCACATACAAAAAAAAAAAAAAAAAAAATCAAACGACAGAAATACTGTAGTATTTTGCTTAGGTGGAGTTCAGTCAAATATCTTTTATTTATTTATTTATTTTCCCCCCTAAGGACCCTTGAAGTCCTGTACCATTCACCCAGCAAAGCACCTGGCCGGAGAGACGAGGGGAGGGTTGGGAGAATACTACTGTGCTCATAATCCCGTCTAGTCAACTTACCAAATGACTAGACACGTCAATGGATAGGTCACGTGACTTCCCAACATATTTTCACCCACGATCGTCGAAATGATTGAAAAAAATACAAGTGATGAACACATTACAGGAAAATTCTTATTCCACGAATAAGACAACATAGATTATTAAAAAAAAAAAGTTGTGGAATGAAGAAAGAAAAGA
This sequence comes from Oratosquilla oratoria, assembly GCF_046742065.1. Taxonomy (NCBI): domain Eukaryota; kingdom Metazoa; phylum Arthropoda; class Malacostraca; order Stomatopoda; family Squillidae; genus Oratosquilla; species Oratosquilla oratoria. Next base: position 8,724,808 of record NC_134800.1, on the reverse strand, counting down.
AAAAAAGACGGAGATGAGTTTCCACTCTGCAAGCCGTTACTTTCACCCCTTGAGCAATGGAATGGGTATGTAATGTACGAGCATGAACTCTGATCTCTGATCTACAGTCGATCACAAGTAAAGCACGTGGTCCTTTACCATGGTGGATCACACACACACACACACGGCGCAGTGGTAGCGTTCACGGCCACCACCACGGTGGTCCGGATTCGAATCCCGCCCAAGGATGAAATAATTTCAGTATCGGTGAGCTGCAAGTCGTTATTCCAACTTTCGTGGGCGGGGAGTTGGGTGTGTGTGCGTGCTCGTAAGGTCACAGCATTACCCATAGATCGGTCATATATGAGCTCTCTTCCGGGAGGGTAATAGCTGTCGATCATGAGTCCAACACGTGATCCAAGACCATGGTGAATCACACAAACACACATACACAGGAAGTATAGCTTTCCACATAGAAGGAGACCCGTGGAACAAGATGAAAATATAACCCATGCCAAAGCTATAAAATAATTTAAAGCAAGGTTTTGTCAAACGGAGGAAAAAAGACGGGACCTCACTAGCATTACTAAAACCCCATACACTCCCAACTAGATATAACGAGGTAAATACACGCATATACGCACGCACGCACATATCCACGGGGCAGACCATCGTGCCTTCACGCGTGGACGCGTGACGACCCTCCAGTCTTCATCCCGTGTCGGTGGAAGGTACATGAGGTCTTCTGCAGGGAAGCTTCGTTGTCGGAACTTAGTGTCGGGTATCGGTGATCCTGCCGGGGTTGGGACGACGTGAGAAAGTGTTGGGACGACGTGAGAAAGTGTTGGGACGACGTGAGAAAGTGCTGGGACGACGGGAGAAAGTGCTGGAACGACGCAAGGAAGTTCTGGAACGACGTGAGAAAGTGCTGGAACGACGTGAGTTACTGGAACTGAAGCGTGATGTGTCTTGTGCGAGAATTGAGACGTTGGGGGCGAAGTGAATTGTACAAAGAAGTTCTAGAACTGAACAAGGGATGTGTCAGGAACTGTGCAAATGAGTTCTATAATTGCGCAAATAAATTCCAGAACTGCGCAAAGAAGTTCTAGAACTGAGCAAGGATGCGTTGGAACTGCGCAAACAAATCCTAGAATTGCGCAACTAGGTTCTAGTACTGCGCAAATAAATTCTGTAACTGGGCAACTAATTTCTAGGATTGCGCAAGTTTGTATGGACCTTGCGCAGAGTAATGTCGAAGCTGCGCAGTGTTCGAATTTTCGTGTGTTCAAACAAAACGTGAAGGATTAGTAACACCTTTAAGCATTTATAATATATTTTCTTTTGTGTAATCAGTAGGGTTAAGTTATCTACTTTCGAGTGTTTTTTTCATATACAAAGTTAATTGATGTTAAAATTTGGAAATGATAAAACGAACGAAATAATATAGAATATAAAACTGCCTCGCAGAACTCCAAATTATTGTGAAGTGTTAAAAAAAGTAAACAAATCTGAGTCACTGACTACTACCACATTATCATGGAATTAACAAATAGGTTCCGATCCAATGCCACCGAGGGATCTGAACCCTTAAAAAGGGATATGAACCTTTAAAATATTTTTCCACAAATCGTAATATAAAGTCATTCGGGGGGAGGGGGTGGGGGGAGGAGGTTTGGCATTACTCATCTCCCCTCCCCTCTTCCGCCTCCCAAATTTCATTGAATCTTGTAGGGTTTTGAAAAGCTACCCCCCCCCCACCAAACTCCCTTAAGGTCACGAAAACCTTCGAGCCAATCAGAGTCCTTTATTGGCAATCGGTCACAGAAGCTCCGCCTACTCCCTTGTAGCCCTGCCCCCATTTCACAATACATTTTATTTTTTGTACAACACTGAATGGGTCCCAGAGAACAGAATTACATTTATCAACCACAGTTCACTTTAATTCTAAGCTATCAACATCGAGACACTCGAAGAGGCATACATGCAGAAATTGAAACGTGGTACAGCCAAGGACTCGAACCTACGCTAACACGTGACAAGTGATGGTGACTTAACCGATTGCTTGGCTGTACCACGTTTCAATTTCTGCATGTATGTCTCCTCGAGTGTCTCGATGTTGATGGCTTAGAATTAAAGTGAATTATGGTTGATAAATACGTTTTATCTTTTGTTTATATATTTCAAAAATGACCCAAAAATAAGATAGCCAAGAAATGAATAAATTCAATTTTTGAAAAGCCAACATAGAGTATATTTTCAACAGCACAGTAACATTTATTTGAACTGATGACTCTCACACGTCATTGGTAACCTTGAAGCGATCTACACCAATCAGGACACAGAGTTTCAAAAATGGGCAGAGCTTAGTTGACAGACTCCTACGAACGATCTTCTCTAAAGAAACAAGGTAACTACATCCTGGCACTATACTCTCTTTCAGCCGATCTAAGGGAAATTATATGATCACTTATATAGCAATACCTCTGGTGGTAATGTTGCCATCCATGCGAGTCCCATTTTATTTGTGTTTTTATTTAATCATTAATCTAGTTATTTTTTTGCCGAGTAGCGCGCTGGTTCTGATAGCGAATCAAATGACGTGCCACCCACGTTCGAAACTGACGTCTTCTGATTTCCCTGGCAGCCCGAGTACACTGGGCAAAGGTGACAACCTCGGTTATAGTTGAGTGTCTCCTGACATAAGAGCTCCTCACTTATCTCCCTTTGAAGAACAGAGACGAGGGGACCATCATAATGCCTTTCGCTCTAACGACTACACAACTGAGCGCAAAAAGAGCCAAATCGTGGTATTAACTAATACCAAGCTCCCGACGCCACCGTGATCATTAGCATATGTTCTACACACACACACACACACACACACACACACACACACACACACACACACACACACACACACACACACACACACACACACACATATACATAATATATATATATATATTATATTATATATATATATATATATATATATACATGTGTGTGTGTGTGTGTGTGTGTGTGTGTGTGTGTGTGTGTGTGTGTGTGTGTGTGAGTATGTTTTGTGTCATGGCGGACCCCGACCTGAACGAGATCTTGGATGGATCGAGACTCCCCGCTCAGACCTTAGCCCAGATTGTCCCTCTCTCTTTCAGCTGAATAAAATGGTCTGGCCTATAGTCGGACGGGTGCGTCGGCGTGGTACTGAGGGCAAGTCATGTTAGACATCTCCTGAAGCATGATCCTTGATATCATGTACCCTGGAGGGGGAAGGGGAGAGGGGGAGGAGGGAAGGGGAAGGGTGAAGATGGAAAAAAAAAAACGAAGAAAAAGAACTACAGGAAGAAAACGGAATTTGAAGGGAGGAGAGGGAAGTGAAACAACAATGAAATTTGGTAACTATAAACTTTTCTAGTATAGCACTTAAAACCGACTCGTTTACTATCTAAACCTATTTTAGTGTTAGTTCTATCTGCTGCCAGGTGATTTTATTCATCTGAGGTGCTCAAGAATCCGGAAGGTCAGTTTCGAAGCCAAGATCTTATTTTCTTATTAATATCCATTCTTATGTACTACTGTTCATAAGCCTCCCGAAAAAGACTAATTTAACACTGAATTGTTAAGTATCCACTAACTTCCACTAATTAGAAGAACCTCCACACTGTCATGAAGCAGTAGAGAAGACCAGTTCAACAGTGAATTATATCACCAAGCATCCACTAACTACCACTAATTAGAAAACCCCCCGCACTGTTATGAAGCAGTAGGGTCAAATGCGCCAAGATCATATTTTCTTATTAATCTCTATATTTATGTGCTACTGTTCATGAACGTGGAGAAGACCAGTTCAACCATGAATTATATCACTAAGCATCCACTAACTACCACTAATTTTCGGTCGGTGGACTCACTTAAGAGCCTCACTAGATCCTCCAGAGGTTCCATTGAGGCTGAGAACCACTTCTTTACACGGAGTAACTTGTGAGGGAGGATGAAGGATTTTTTTCGAGGTCGACCTAGGAATTTCCAGCGGAAACTCTACTGTCGCTCGACACCTTTACAAGAAGAGCAGATGCTCTCGATGTTGGGCTAATGCCACGATGCTCTTGAATTAGACAAGTGGTTCTCAACCATTTTCGCTCCATTCTCCCCCTTTATGAAATGTCAATATTCGTGGGGCTCTGCTTCATTTTCCCTCCAAAGTCCCACCCCGCGCGCTAAAATAAAATAAAATAATAAATAAATAAATAAATAAATAAATAAATAAATAAAATAGATATAAAAGATAATATTAATAATAAAATAAAACAAAATAAATAATAAATAAATAGAATTAATAATGATAAGCAATGATAATAACAGATAAATAACGTAAATAAAATAAACAACTAAATAATAGTAATAATAAAACATTGATTAAAAGAAGTTTCCATATCCAGATTCCTCACACTGGATATAAGTGTATAATTTGCAACAGCAACCCATAATTTCCCTAAATTCTTCTAATGGTTCCCTCGGGGGTCGTCATGACCCCCCCCCCCCAGGTTGAGAACACACAAATGTAATTAAGTATTTCAGAAGGGTACATCGTGGTGATATTTACTGGTGATATTTCGCCTCCATTCACCTCCTCAGTATTCAGCCTTGCTATGGACCCAAAGGTCCCCTGTCAGTTCTCAACTCCATCTGTAATCGGTTGTCGTCCGCTGATATTCATCGTCTGTTTTGTGTGGAATAAATGAAAAATAGGGCGTCCTACCTGGGAGCTGGTCCACCTATCTCATCAACAGGCACTGCATGTCATTGGTTGGGTGATTTTCTTGTCGACACACACACACACACATACACACACACACTCACTCACACAGAGATATAGATAGAGAGAGAAGAGAGGAAGAGGGAAAGACTGAAACAGTCAGAGAGAAAAAGATGGAGAGAGATAGTCAAAGAGAGAGAGAGAGAGAGAGAGAGAGAGAGAGAGAGAGAGAGAGAGAGAGAGAGAGAGAGAGAGAGAGAGAGAGAGAGAGAGAGAGAGAGAGGGAGAGAGAGGAGAGAGAGGGAGAGAGAGAGAGGGGAGAGAGAGAGAGAGAGAGAGGGAGAGAGAGGAGAGAGAGAGAGAGAGAGAGAGAGAGAGAGAGAGAGAGAGAGAGAGAGAAAGACCCACATAACATTAAAGACACTTGAGCCATGCCCACGACACGTTCTAAGCGAACATATATTTCATTGTTGTTGTATTCGTACAATTTTCTTTGAAAAAAAAACGAATAAATAAATAATCCACGATATCATATAGGACACTACTATATAACAAATGAAAGGCGACAATGCGCTAATCTAACAATTATAATATTTTTTCTTTCTCCGTGATAATCACCTCTACTTCACGAAGACATTAACTCGGTTACTTAAACTGGTTCCCTAACTATGATGCATTCCTACCGAGTTAGTGGTGATGCAGAGTCTGCATGATGGAACTGCGCATGACGTGTTGTATACATTCCTTCCTTATTTATGGTGTCCTTTGGGAGGAAAGGACCCGCCTGTAGGATGGCCAAGAAGCGGTGACAGTAACTTTTTCTCCAGAGTAAAAAAAAAAAAAAAAAAATAATAATAAAAAATAAAATAAAATAAATAAATAAATAGATAAAATAAAATACAAATAGATAAATAAAATAGAAAATAAATAAATAAATAAATAAAACGATAATAATAAATAAACAAATATAATCTTTCTCGAATTCCCATATTTCGATTTGCTTCCCTTCCGTTTTTATTTTTTATTTTTTTGTTTGTTTTTGTTTTATTTATTTATATATATTTTAAGCCAGGACAACAAAGTCTGCAAAGAACGCACTAAACAAATAGTTAATTAAATAGATAAATTAATTAATCAATTAATTAAAAGGAACTTTCTTAGTGGAACATTGATAGACCAGACTAGTGATGATGCAAGATCCGCAGGTTCGGCTTATTCCTTTGGATGAAAGTGGGATTGTTAGTCCTAATGAGAGGCTATTAGGTCCACACACACATACACACACACGGCTCGAGGGTGCAGTGGAACCGTTCTCAACCGCCAATTCAGCAATCCAAGTTCGAGTCCCACCCAGGGCTGAACAAATTTCAGCATCGCTGCACTGTGAGCTGGCACTCCGATTCTGGTGGGCAAGGAGTTGTGTGTGTGTGTGTGTGTGTGTGTGTGTGTGTGTGTGTGTGTGTGTGTGTGTGTGTAAGTAGTGCCATATGAGTCGGGCCATATGAGCTCTGAGCTCTTATCCAGGAGGGGGAAATAACTGTCCATCACGAATCCAACACGTGATCCAAGACCGTGGTGAATCATCACACACGGACACACGCGTATGTAAATATATAATACCCTCCAATTTTTGAGTAATGGTTTTGAAGAGATTCAAATGAAGAGAAGTGTTATATGTCGTTTAAGGAACGTTTTGCTTGGTGCGATGTTCAGCCTACCACAGCCAATGGTGGATGACGCACAGCATATTTGAGTAAACGCGTTGGTTGTAGGTTCGGTTGAAATATTCAGCCTCATACTTTGTATCTCGAAGGAAAACTGCCCCATTCAAAAACAAATAACGAGTGTTCTACACAGGACTTTGATCTTGGATTGCTCGTGCAGCCATCCAGTGGTTCCCAAACTTTTTCATTTTGTTACCCAATTTAACATGCCACATTAAGCATGTTACCTCTTTCAGAAAATGTAGTTAACATTGATATATGTGGCTAAATTGAAACACTAGAGATATTATAATTCATTTATTGTTTTTGAGCATTGTGCATCTCTAATGACTACTACCAAAAATGTCGAGAACATCAGTAAGATGAATGGGGTTGCATGCTTTGAAGCTAGATGAGAAATTCTTGACTTCTAGATTTTCAGAATTCTTATTATTGTTTTTGTCACTCCTCTATTACACCCGAAAATTTGTTAGATTACCCCACCAGGGGGGTAATTTACGCTCAGTTTGGGAACCACTGATCTAATCAAGTATAAAGGCCTCATAGTACCCAGAGATATTATGGGAAAGGAAGATATTCTGAACATATAAACACAAATGAAACAGAAACACTTTATTCGATTTAACCATAAATCAACAAAATTGATTAAATTCTTTTCTCTCAAATGATGTGACTGGATGCCCTCAACTCCTTTTTGATGTCCCTCGGCCTCTCTCTCTCTCTCTCTCTCTCTCTCTCTCTCTCTCTCAAAAAAAAAAAAAAAAAAATAAATAAAAAAAAAAATAAATAATAATAATAATCGGACATCATGTAGGTCACGCAGACTGTAGATTCTGCCCAACGGTAAATTTGTAAAAAGAAAAAAAATATTGAATCTAAAAATCTGTGAGACCCCCCCAACCCTGAAACCCTAACCCCCCCCCCTTAATGGTGGAGTGACAATCGCCCCCTAATATCTGCGACCCCCCTGACGACATAACATAAACATCAACATAGAATATTTATGCCAGAACGTTCTTCGACTGCCCTATGGCCGCAAAGGGCCTTCGGGTCTCCGACATTTTCGGAGGACAAAGACGTTCTGTGACGTCATCATGTCGGAAATGACGTCATAGGGTGTCCTTGTATGGCGGCCATAGGGCACACATCTAACGTGTGGTTTCGTTTTGTAAACATAGCGATGAATAAATTAATAAAGTAAATAAACAAAATATATAAGATAAATCAACTAAATAAATTAAATTAATAAAAAAAAATCAAAGTGAATAAATCAATTAATAAATAGATTAATAAATAGATTAGACCCTACCACCCATATAACCCAGTCATCCATTTTCAATCATATCCATCCGCCAGACGATTTTATTCATCCGAAGAAGAAGAAACCTCCATACATCAACAACTTAAAAAAAAAAAAAAAAAAAAAAAAAAAAAAAAAATCGGAGACCCAGCAATAACGATGACGTCAGATCATCCTAGAAAATATATATCTTAGAAATAGATACACTCTACGCTATGGGGGCAAACAACACCGTTTATGACCACAGCAATGTCTCTAGAAATCTAGAACAGACAGACAGCAAGGCACTAGGAGCCTAGAAACATGGCACCAAAAAATCTAGACAGTTGGTTCTAAAACCCTAGAAAAGACAGACCTACAATTCTAGAATAAAGAACGCTACAAACCTAGAGAGAAAAGGTGGTCCTATAATCTAGGAAAGACAACAGGTACTAGAAACCTAGACAAGAGAGACAACGCTACAAACCTAGACCGAAAGGCTGGTCCTGCAATCTAGAAAACACAGATGGTACTAGAAATCTAGACAAGAGAGATAGCGCTACAAGCCTAGACAGGAAGGCTGGTCCTATAATCTAGAAAAGGCAGCAGGTACTAGAAATATAGACAAGAGAGACAGCACTATAAACCTAGACAGGAAGACTAATCCTGTAATCTAGAAAAGGCAGCTGGTACTAGAAATATGGATAAGTCTGCTGACACTAAAACCAGCCGTCGCTTGGGAACTGAACAGCGACAACGGTTGGGGGAAGGAGGGAACTCACACAACGGAAATGAGAGCGACACTCAGGATGATCATTAATAATAGTCTCTCTCTCTATCTCTCTCTCTCTCTGTCTCTCTCTCTCTCACTCTCCCTATACCACTGTGTGTGTGTGTGTGTGTGTGTGTGTGTGTGTGTGTGTGTTCGTGTATGCGTGTGTGTGCAGTTATTTAATCAAGTTATTCACCCAATTGTAGTATACAGTATAAGAGTTACATCCGTGTGTGTGTGTGTGTGTGTGTGTGTGTGTGTGTGTGTGTGTGTGTGTGCACGCGCACGCTCATATCGCCTCGCGACGCTAAATAAATAAATAGCTAAATAAATAAATATAAAATAAATCGAAGAGATAAAGAAATAAATGAACAAATAAATAAAATGAAAATAAATAGATAAATGGATGAATTAAATACAAAAACATAGAAAAATAAAAAAATAAGTAAAACAAAATAAAATAAATTAAAATGAATATCAATTAAGTCTACTACACTAACTTAATTGGGGTTTAAAGGACCTTAAAAGACCTTAAATCAGTTTAAGACTTAAACGACTAGCAGTTTGAACCGCGCGGTTCATTTACAATGTAAATCAATGGAGGCGTTCACACGCAGCCGCGCAGTTTTTCCTTGACTATGCGGTACCGCCGCGGTTTCCGCGCGGTTCAAACCGCCAGTGTGAACAGGGCCTTATTGCATGAAACATGCGTTGAGCGGAGTCAGGACATTGTACACTCATAGTAAGCACCTTCGTGTAGCGGTGGATAGTGTCACTGCATAGAAATCGGGAAGTCCGTGTTCGGTCCCCTGGAAGAACTACATTAGAGGTGCGGTGTACCAGTGTTGTACAGGATGGACCAAAAGTCAATGATGGGACTGGATTTCTAACAATCAAAATATGTTAAATCTGGACACCATCCTGGTACACAGGCTGTATCTTGAACGCATGGATAGGGTGGTCCTGCATTGGTCCATGAAGGTTGAACACTTTTACATCCAGGGTTTTGTTTTGGAGTGACCAAGACTTAAATCTGACCTGGTCACGTCAACAAGTACACACACACACACACACACACACACACACACACACACACACACACACACACACACACACACACACACACACACACACACACACACACACGGCCCGATAGCGGATTGGTACAGCACTGGCCTCACAAGCCGGAGAACCGGGGTTCGATTCCCCGGCCGGGCGGAGACAAGTTGGGTTTGTCTCCTTTCACGTGTAGCCCCTGTTCACCTAGCAGCGAGTAGGTACGGGACGTTAGTCAAGGAGTTGTGACCTTGCATTCCCGGTGTGTGGAGTGCGAGTGGTCTCAGACCTACCCAGAGATCTGCTAATAATGAGCTCTGAGCTCACTCGAAAAGAGGCTGCAGCAGATCCGAGGTGAATACACACACACACACACACACACACACACACACACACACACATAGGTCAAATTGTGGAACAAATTAGGATAAAAAATTATAATCTAGGGGCTAGGCCAACAGCATAAGTGAATTTAAGATAAATTCTAAGTTAAGAGAGAGCGACGGGGCACTATGAGCGTAACAGCAACCCACCCACATCCACAAACGTAAACTCCCACACCCACAAACGTATAAACAAAACGCACAACTCCCTGCCGACCATGCAAAGACACTAAACAGCGAAGGTCGCTGGCCCCTTCTTCCATTAGCCGGCTGAGCTTATCTTGTCGCCCTCGTTGCGATAAACTCGAGTCTCATGTCCCGCGAGGGTTTCAAGTGCCACCAGCGACACCTTCCCAAGTCCCACTCGATGCCACGGGTCTTACCTCTATCACTTGTTTCGTCATGGGGAGGGGAAGGGGGAGAGGAATTATGTAATCAGTTGGAAGGGAATAACTGTCAACGGCTGCTGGGCGACAGGATATTGTGTTCAGGAGAGAATGAGAGAGAGAGAGAGAGAGAGAGAGAGAGAGAACAAATGTATACTTCACCCAAAAGTAATCAAAAGATTAATCGGAAGTTCAAATCTTGTGATGTGCAATGGGTTGCTCTCAAGTCACTGAAATCACGCGTGGGAACAAGAGCACAAATATATGTTGTCGACTGCAGCGAAAAGAATAATTAATAATAATAATAATAATAATAATAATAATAATAATAATAATAATAATAATGATAATGATAATGATAATAATAATAATAATAATAATAATAATAATGATAATATTAATGATAATAATAATAATAACAACAATAATAATAATAATAATGATAATAATGAGTAGAATAAAAGAACCAATGAGATTTCCCATTTGATTTCCTAATTTCGGAATGCAGCGAAAAAAAAGAAATAATATTAGTAAACAAAATAAGATAAGATAAAATAAAATAAAATAAAATAATCTATGAGATTTCCATTTGATTTCCTAATTTCGGAGTGGCTTGTCTCTTCCTTTTTTATTTTCATTTATATATTTATTTATTAATTTATTCATTTGTCGGTGGGTTTGATGGGGGCTAAAAGGGTTCTATCTGGGTTCTGTTGGTTTTAAGATGAGCTCCACAGCAAACTCTAAAGTGCAGTATCAGAATGACTTTGTATGTGATGAATTAAAGTCTTATATGTGCCGCTCGTTAGCTCAGTGGATAGTGTCGAACTCATGAGCAAGTGGTCATGAGTTCGATTCCCAATAGTCCTGGCCAGGCGGGAAGGCGACAAAAAAAAAAAAAAAAAAAAAAAAAAAAAAAAAAAAAAAAAAAAAAAAAAAAAAAAATCTAAGTTTTTCTTAGTGCCTAATCTTATCAGAATCTGGCATTTTGTCTTATCCAATGAGAGAGGTCCTTCGAGTTGAACAAGAGTTTTTCGTAAATTAGAATTAAAATTTTCAAGCTTATCATCATCATGAAGACCAAACTTAGTTTACTACAAAAGAACAATTATATATAATCGACATCCACAACACTGGAGACCACGATGGTGTATCAGCGAGCAACCGCGTCCGGCAATTCGAGGGACCTGCGCGTGGGTGAACATAAATAAATCCCATCTGCGCATTCACAAAAGACAACATTTATCGCTTTCGAATTTATTATTTTTTTTTTTTTTTTTTTTTTTTTTTTTTTTTTTTTTAGTTGGGGGACAAGTTCTTTCGGCGTCCTTTTCCGTTATAATGTTTGTAAAAGAAGATCGAATTTCTTTTTCATTATGTAAATGTGTGTATTTTATTTGTATTTTTTTCTTTGCTGGGGTTAAAAAATGTCTGTGTCGTTTTTTATTTTACATTTTGGTTAAACGACTACTTCGGCGTTCTGCTAGCAATCCTTTTTATAAAAAAGTAAAAAGATAAATAAATTGATTAATAAAAAAGTAAATAGATAAATAAATAAATAAATAAACAAATAGATAAATAAATAAATCGTCAGCCATTGACAGTTTTGGAAAAAAAAAACACCAGTCAGTTTTCCGTGTATGATACCAGACACCGACACCAACACCGCCTCCAGAAAGCGCCAAGGACCTTGTTTACTCAGATGTACATGACGTGTATTACGTCATATGTGCTTTTAGGAGCAATCAAGCTTACGGAAAACCCTGTGGCTACTCGTATGTCCGTGTTTTTTTTTCTTCGTTTTTTTTTTATTTTTTAGTTTAGATGAAATTTTAATCATTGAACGTTTCTTTGCTCTGTTAAAGAAGTTAAACGAGTTTTGGTCGCTTCCGTTCCAAATGGCACCTGATTATCTGGTTCTAACTGGCACTAGGTTGAAGGGTTAGACTGATCTAGATTAGTCCCTTATGAAGAAGGTGGCACTTGCCTTTTTATTCTGGCTAACACCGCCAGGCGATTTTATTCATCTGTGGGGTTGCATTTCTTACGTGGTGAGTTGTGGCGCGCGCACACACACACATACACACACACACACACACACACACACACACACACACACACACACACATATACACACACACTTGCAAAAAACAAACACACACACACACACACACACACACACAAATACACACACACACACACACATATATACACACACACTTGCAAAAACAAATACACACACATAAACACACACACACACACTTGCATAAACACACAGAAACACATACACATATGTGCACACGCACACACACTTGCATAAACAAATGCGCGCACACACACACACACACACACACACACACACACACACACACACACACACACACACACACACACACACACACCTCTCATGGCGCTGTGGTTAGAGCTCTGGCCTGCCACTACGGAGGTCCGGGTTCGATCCTCGCCCGGGGCTGAAATTATCAGTATCGCAGCGCTGAGGGGTGTTACTCCAACTCTCGTGGGCGGGGAGTTGGGTGTGTGTGTGTGTGTGCAAGGTCATAGCATTACCCATAGATCGGACCTACGAGCTCTGAGCTCTCTTCCAGGAGGGAAATAGCTGTCGATCACGGGTCCAACACGTGATCCAAAAGACCAAGTGAATAGTGAATACACACACACACAGAAACACATGCACACACATGTGCACACGCACACACACTTGTACAAACAAATTTACACACACACAGAGACACACACGCACATACCCACATACACACCTTTTAGTTGTAAAAAAAATACAGGTTACATAATAAAAAAAGAGATGCGTACAATGAAAAAAACCCAGACCCGGTCTGGCCGTCCTGCCTGGGCTTATCTGGGGTGGGCCCCGTCGCTGTATCCTGTCGCGAGTCTCTGACGTCATACAGCGGGGCCCCCCGAGCGTTTCCCAACCTCATTCACATCATAGACCCCTTTTCCAAAGGCCCACTTTTGTTTTTTGGATTGTGGATTCCGTTAAATTTTATTTATTTATTAATTCGTTTATTTACTTGTTTATTTTTCATAATCAGGTTACAATATGGACCAAAAATGATATCCAGCACTTTGGGTATTTTGTTGTTATTATATTTATCCATGTTAGTAGGGAGGGATTTAGGATCGAGGGGGGAGAGTGGGAAAGGGGGGAAAAGAGGGGGAAGAGAGAGGGGGGAAGAGAGAGGGGGGAAGAGAGAGAGAGGAGGGGAGGGTCAAAGATAACGAAACAATCTACAACCCCCTTCCCCCCCTCCCCATCCTCTCTCGGTTCAACAACCACATTCCCCCCCCCCCCTAGGTGTGAAATATCCTCCCCCTATTCACTTCTCCCCCCTCCACCTACTCGTCTTTCCTATCTCCCCCTCGATGACGATGATCCTTCTGCGTATGTTACACTCGAATTTACTGAAGCTGTGACGTCACTGGGGCTTACTCAGAAAATGGTTCTTAAATGTCTTCGTCGTTTCAAGAATATACCTTCCATCAGACCTGTGGTTCTTAACCTTTTTCAGGGCCCGTATCCTTTGATGATCTTAGAAAAAAAAAAAAAAAAAAAAAAAAAAAAAAAAAAAAAAAAAAAAAAAAAAAAAAAAAAAAAAAAAAAAAAAAAAAAAAAAAAAAAAAAAAAAAAAAAAAAAAATTACCCCCATTCAGTATAAATACAATGGAAACACATGTGATGCAAACTTTCCTGAGAAATTATTAGATTTTCCAATTACTGAACGAAGGTACTTTTTTTTATTTCGAATTAAAAATGTCAATTAGTAGGATACAGTGAATGCACATTTTGCTTTCTCATTGTAAATATACAATATCATTGCATTGCATTAGATGTTAAATTCACGAGCAAAAATTTTGACCTACCCATAGTTGTTTATGAAATAAAATTCAAATTATTTTTCTGTTTCTTTTTAATATTTTTCTAATCTATTCAAGAAAAGGACTTAGTTAAATGCTTCACGTACTTGGAAAAAAATATTGTCGTTGTGAAAATTGTAGATAAACACTTTGGCTTGTAGCTGTGCACACTGAAACGTTCATTCATAAACAATATAAAACAAAGCCCACTAAGTGACGCCCTCACGGACCAGAGTCCCTAAGTCATCTTTTATGATTGGAGATTGATTAATCTAATGCAGAACACTGTCAACTTCTATTCGGTGCAGCGTTGTTATCAAGGATAGAAGCGATGGTTTTCTGTGATTAAATACAATTTCTATCCCTAATATATGCACGGAAGTTTGTATATATACAAACAGGATGAGCTCGAAGCTCAATGATCTGAAGAGGCGTCTCTCTCTCTCTCTCTCTCTCTCTCTCTCTCTCTCTCTCTCTCTCTCTCTCTCTCTCTATATATATATATATATATATATATATATATATATTTATATATACATATATATATATATATATATATATATATATATATACATACACAAACACACACACACGCGCGCACGCACAATTAAAGAGTTGGAGAAGCTTACTAGGCCTTTGCCTTCTCTTATATCTTAGCCACTTCCCACCCACCTGTAAGCACTTACACGAGAGGTTCCCCGTACCTTATGAGATGCTGATGATGGTCCGAAGGTATCTTACGACCATAAGATCCTGGTTAAGGAGATGCCCGATGTCAGGAAGGTTTTGGCAAATGCCTATGTTTCCTTTTAAGGATATTTCTCTCTCTCTCTCTCTCTCTCTCTCTCTCTCTCTCTCTCTCTCTCTTTTATCTCCCTCTCTCTTTTTCTCTTTTATCTCCCTCTCTTTTTCTCTTTTATCTCTCTCTTCTTTTCTCTTTTTTCTTTGCACGTTTTCTTTTCCCATTTCTTTCTCTGTCCTTGTTTCTCTCCCCATCTTACGACATTTTTCAGTTAGATTTCTTTCTTTTTGTCTCTCCCTCTGGTGCATATGTACATTCCTGTTGTATGTTAGGGCTACTGTACATTTATGAAATAATAAATAATAATAATAATAATAATAATAATAATAACAATAATGATAATAATGATAATGATGATAATAATAATAGTCATAATAATAATGATAATGATAATAATGATACTTGATTTGATGGTATATATATATATTAATATATATATATATATATATATATATATATATATATATATATATATGTAGAACACTGATGGCACAATCGGTTAAGTTACTAACACTTGTCACGTGTTAGCACAGGTTCGAGTCCTTGGCTGTTCCAAGTTTCAATTTCTGCATGTTGGCCTCCTCGAGTCTCGATGTTGG
Source organism: Oratosquilla oratoria (assembly GCF_046742065.1). NCBI lineage: Eukaryota > Metazoa > Arthropoda > Malacostraca > Stomatopoda > Squillidae > Oratosquilla > Oratosquilla oratoria. The sequence goes on along the minus strand of NC_134800.1, from coordinate 8,709,178 downwards.
TGGCTTAGAATTAGAGTGTATTGTGGTTGATAATATATACATATATATATATATATATATATGTATATATATATATATATATATTTATATTTATGTATATATATATATATATATATATATATATATATTGGAAGAGAAATATGAATATTGGAATCTTGAAATTTTCCAATCATTACTGTGAGTTCGCTGTATTATGATTAATAGTGAGCGTATTTTTCGTAATGATTCGTAGACCCTGGCTGCGGCGAAGCGACTCCTGGCGTGAAACTTGCGCTCTTTTAATCCTTTGAGTAACTTACCCACTTTTTTATACGTTTATTTTGCCAGCCGCCAGACGATTTTATTCTAGAAAATATCCACTGAACGGTGATTGGAAGGACGTTTTAATCACGCTGACTTGCAAAAATTGACGATTTTTTCCCTCGTCTGAACCTCACGTAAGCGTCTGTTTCGGGCAAAAGTTGACGATTTTTTTCCTCGTCTGATCCTCATGTAAGCGTCTGTCTCGGGCAAAAGTTGACGATTTCTTACCCTCGTCTGAACCTCACGTAAGCGTCTGTCTCGGGCAAAAGTTGACGATTTTTTCTCTCGTCTGATCCTCATGTAAGCGTCTGTTTTGGACAAAAGTTGACGATTTTTTCTCTCGTCTGATCCTCATGTAAGCGTCTGTTTTGGACAAAAGTTGACGATTTTTTACCTCGTGTGATTCATCATGGCCTTGGATCACGTGATGAGCTCGTGATAGACAACTACCCTCCCGACTGTTTTTTTTTTTTTGTTTTTTTTTTGACATCATCTACGAGCCAGTCACGTTCGGAGCGTGCTGAGAACGTGCTGAGAACGTACTGGGAACGTCAGAACGTTCATTGAACTTAGCTCGGGCCCAGAATACCCGATGTTCTATATACAGTGAACACTTACAGATGCTATTTACGTATTTTCTATGTAACTCTGACTGTACGAGTATCACGTTTAACATTGGCAAGTAATGATTACTAAAATAAAAATATTGTCAAACATTATTATCTATGAATAATTATATCAATGCATAAACATTGAGTATATAATTTTCAAGTTGATATTGAAGGTATAGGACAAGTACTAGTTAACAAAATAAAAATATTGTTAAATGTTGTCATTGTCGATAAATAATTGTTGATGACACTTGACCGATGCTGAACGTCGGTGATTTTGATTTTATTTTTTATTATTTGTTTGTTTTGTTATCGTTTGTCTGTTTGTTGATTATCATTTGCTTGATTCATATTTACTATTAGTTATATGTCAATTTATTATTCACTATTTACCTGTTTGTTTATTATTTAACTATACATATGCATTTATCTATTTATTTTATTTATCATTATTTACGATATCATATCTTTATCTATTTATCATTATTATTCTTTTTTTGCATCCGACTTAGTTATGGACCAAAAGGTCTCCTGTCGGCATGCTCCACTTTTGTAATTCTTTGTAATTGACGATTTTATTCGCCTGAGAGAAATCTGGACACAGAATGAGTCAATGAAATGAAGCAGAAGAAGAAGAAGAAGAAGACAACAGGAAGAAGAGGATGTGGAAGAAAAAGAAGAAAAAGAAGTTGAAAAAGAAGTAGAAGGAGAAGAAGCAGACGACGAAGAGGAACAAGGGAAAGAAGCAGAACAAGAAAAAGAAGAATCAGTAGCAGAAAAACAAGAATAATGATAAGTAGAAGAAGACGGAAAAGAAGCAGAGGAAGACGAAGAAGAAAAAGAAGAAGCAGCAGAAAAAAACAAGAATGATAACAAGAAACAGAAGAAGATGGAAAAGAAGCAGAGGAAAACGAAGAAGAAAAAGAAGAAGCAGCAGAAAAAAACAAGAATGATAACAAGAAACAGAAGAAGATGGAAAAGAAGCAGAGGAAAACGAAGATGAAGCAGAGGAAGATGAAGAAGACAAAAAACAAAACAAAAAAAAGATGATGAAGACGCAAGGAAGACGAAGAAGATGAAGAAGACGAAGAAGAAGAAGAAAAAGAGGAAGGAGAAGAAGAAGAAGAAGAAGAAGACGAAGAAGAAAAAGAAGAAGATGATTAAGACGCAAGGGAAGTTGTGCAATCCTGAAGAGGCACGTGTTGTGAGAAGGGAAGGTTTCCCGCGCCACCAAATGGGAGGTCGAGGTGAAGCAAGACGCTCATCCTCCTTACCTGCCAGGTAGTACTGTCCCCGCTGACGCCAGAAAATTTAATTCATCCATGTGCCTCCCCAATATGTATACATAAACACATTATATATATATATATATATATATATATATATAAATAAATATATATATATATATATATATACACACACACAGACACAAACATACATACATATATATATATATACTATATATATACATATACATATATATATATATATATATATTTATGCCGAAAAAACACAAGGAAAATAACAAATAAGACCAAGCGCTTTCGTCTATTCAGACATTTTCAGACGAAAGCTCTCGGTCTCCTTTCTGTTATTTTCCTTGTGATTTTTTGGCATAATTAGAATCAAGTGTTCAAGTGATTTCTTCTGCATATATATATATATATATATATATATATATATATATATATATATATACATATATATATATATATATATATGTATATATATATATACATATATATATATATATATATATATATATATATATATATATATATACATACGTATATACATTTATCAACTTAACTTCACTTTAACTCTAAACCATCAACATCGAGACACTCAAGGAGGCATACATGCAAAATTTGAAACGTGGTACAGCCAAGGACTCGAAACTGAGCTAGCACGTATATATACATACATACACACATATATATATATATATATATATATATATATACATATATATATATATAAAGGTGATTCTTTACATACCGGCATGTCCTCTTTTAAGTTTCAATTTGGCAAAAAGAGGAAAAGCAAAAGAGAAGAAACTAAATGATTGACTATTTGTAGAAACTATATTACATCTATTGACTTCGCTAGATTTCAGAAAGAATATTATTCTAGGAACTGAGAAATGAACTAATTTTAGAACTATGTAAACTTATCATATGCATTCATACATACATACATACATACATATATATATATATATATATAATATATATATATATATATATGTGTGTGTGTGTGTGTGTGTGTGTGTGTGTGTGTGTGTGTGTGTGTTGTGTGTGTGTGTGTGTATAAACACAAACTCGATGTAGTCTAGTCATTAAGTACTTCTGTGACCTTACACACACACATATAACCCATCTCCTATCTTAATGGAGACAGTAATGGCTTACGGTATGAAAGAAGCTTTCAAGCATTGACAAAGGTGCGATCTCGGTCCCGCAGCGTGGCAGGCCACGACACTAACCTCTACGGTACACAGGGAAGTGTGTGTGTGTGTGTGTGTGTGTGTGTGTGTGTGTGTGTGTGTGTGTGTGTGTGTGTGTGTGTGTGTGTGTGTGTGTGTGTGTGTGATTCACCATCTATGGTCTTGGATCGCGTGTTAGACTAGTCAACATAATCTAAATTTATGTCTTTTTAAGATGAAGACAAATGTATATAACTTGTGTTGGAACAAACAAGGATTTATTAAAAACACTACTTTTCTACCGCATAAGCATAGAAGATGCTACACTACCTAGTCTCGTCTTTATCTTAAGACGGTAGTTGAAACGTTAAGGATATAATTCTAATAGAAAGGTTTAATATAGTAGCACATTTGTAAAATAAGACTTATTGGCCCACTGTCGGAGAATGAGATAAGATGGATATAAAATCTGTATATTTCGACCACTATCTGTGGTCCTTTTCATGCTGCTGAAGAGGACCACAGGTAGTGGTTGAAATATACAGATTTTCTGTTCATCTTATTTCAATCTCCGACAGTGGTACAATAAGTCTTATTCTATGCTAATCTTACAATCAATCCTAATATAAATTAAAACTATAAGGAAAATATTTTTTTTTGGTTAAGTCATCACAGTATATAAAAAAGATGTACAGTTATTAGAAACATATATTTGCGTAATTTTTATCATGTTTTGGAATGTAAAAAAAATAATGCATATTCAAGTAATTCACATTTTACTTGGTGCTGTCAAGGTGGATCCAATGATGTACGATAATTCAAAATAATGTTACGGGTACTGTAAGGTAAATATTGAATAAAGATATATCAAATAATCACCAATAAAAATTATATTTGCACTATGAAATCCTAAAGATATTTCAAGATATTTGTCCATGATTTTACAGTATTCTTTTCCTGGATTTAGGCAACTGTGACACGTTAGACTGTTTGCATTTCACAAAGCAAAACCGTGCTTGTATACTATTCGTTTTATATTAAGATACTTTTGTATTGTTTTTAAAGTAATATAATTTCTAAACACAAATATTTAATAAAACTCAATGCAAAAAATGCCTTGTTATAATATCTTTTGCATAGAAAATACATATAACATTCAAATGACAAAATCTATATTTGCATAGCTAAATTTGTAAGTGGAAATTATCTAATAATGATAAAATCAACAGAAACGCCCGCGCTCTCGGAGAAAACGACATGACGTCACAGTGGGAAATTCCATCTTGCCGATCTATCGTTACATACCTTCCAATTAAAGTCTTAACAAGATAATCAAACGTTTCACCACCAAGGAGGAAAAGTGCTGAGGAATGTACAGCGAAAGACAAAAGTCTAGTTCAGTATCCCGGATTCCATCGCGCAAATAAAAATTCGTAGCAGTAAATTGGAAAAAAAAACGAGACTTGTAACTAATTCTTAGAATACTGCGAAAAAAAATATCTATGAAAAATTAAAAACATAACCGCAACGAATAATAACGACGAAGGAGGCATGTTACATAAAGCAGTACTAGTATAAGGCAAACGAAGAAGATAACGAACAGATAAGTAAATATATAAATAAATTAATAAATAAATATATAACAGAAAAGGGCAACGTTACTGGAGCACATTACCGAGCTTTCCTTGTTAAAGAAAATAAACAAATAGGTAAATAATAATCATAATTAGGGAACTACTAACCACTATTTGATACTTAACTCCGAATATATATATATATATACATATATACATATATATATATATATATATATATATATATAATATATATACATATATATATATATATATATATATATATATATATATATATACATATGTAAATATCTGGTGGAGAAACATGTGAATTATCTTTACATATGAATATTAATGTGATTTTATACATAAAAATATCGTATACTACTTGGTAAGCTTATGATGATGTCCATCACATGCATACATACATACTGTACATATAGAAATACATACAGACACACACACACACACGTATATATACATACATGGGTACATACATACAAACTGTACATACAGATACATGCATACAGTGTACACACACACACACACACACACACACACACACACACACACACACACACACACACACTCATATATATATATATATATATATATATATATATATATATATATATATATATATATGTATAGACAGTATATACTGTATATTTCATGCCCACTACCTGGGTCAGAAACAATGCAGCAAGGCACAGTCCGTTACTTGCGCATCTCAAACCCAATCTTGTGCAACGACACCAAAATGTCGATTTAATGTTGAAATTCTATATATTTTGAAATATACACTGTATGTTTTTTCTTGGGCAATTTATTCTCCTCAATGAATATGAATATATATTTTTCTGATTCTTTCAGCATAGAGCTCATTCTAGTACCCAGAAAACAACCATTCATGAATTAGATAAAATATTACCGGAAGTGACCGTTACGAGATTTTTCAAAATGCGCGACGACTCGTAACCGAAATCAACAGGATCACAATTCAAACCATGATTCAACGGATTCAACGCTAATTCAGTCGATCTACCCTTCACACCATAACGAACAAGACTTCCAAGTACCAACTTCAGAGGGTCACAATACCAAAAAAAAAAAAACATCTCAAACGTCGTTTAACTGAAAATCAACTTAGACGCGCAAGTCGAAGATTTCAAAATGGGTTGGGGAACCGTCGACATCGTTCTTTTCGTAATCTCGATAATCATCAGCGCTGGGATTGGGATCTACCACAGCGTCAAGGGAATCAGGGCCACGCCCTCGGAGTACATGCTTGGGGACAGGGGCTTCTCTCCTCTGCCCCTGGCAGCGTCCCTGACTGTAGGTACGATCTCAGCGCTCACGATCCTCGGGAATGCAGGGGAAGTTTACACTCATGGAACACAGATTTGGATGATGGACATCGGCGTTGTCGCTGGGATGGTGGTCGTGGCGAAGTACTTCGTGCCCATCTTCTACCCACTCAAAATGGTCAGCCTTTACCAGGTAGGTCGTCCTCGGGGGGAGGGGTCGAGGTAGTACTTGACAAAAAAAAAAAAAAAAAAAAAAAAAAAAAAAAAAAAAAAAAAAAAAAAAAAAAAAAAAAAAAAAAAAAAAAAAAAAAAAAAAAAAAAAAAATGACGTCATCTTCTCTCCTTCTTCAGTATGTCGAGAAACGATTCAAGTCTTCGGTACTTCGGCAAGCGACGGCGATCTTAACCCTAATAGGCGCGTACCTCTTCCTGGGCTTCCTCATTTACCCTCCAGCCATCATCTTACAGGCGTCCACTGGGCTCTCCATCCACGCCAACATGTTCATCATGGGGACCACATGCACAGCCTATGCGGCCTTTGTGAGTATATTTGAGTATATCTCGTAGTATATCTTCGTGAGTATATCCGGGCTCAATCATACGACATTTAGTCGTGTATTGTCTGCCCCTTAGGTAAGTTTTTGTCGAGATTTTGAGGTCCTCCTTGATCAGGTCGTTCAAGATGTAGGTCAGGTTGTCCCTCAAGTTTGACCCTGTAGTCTTGTTGTCATTATGAACGTTCTGAAAAAAAAGTAAAAAAAAAAAAAAAGAGAGAAAAAAGAAGAAGAAATAGGCACTGCAGTCTTGTTGTAAATCTCAACTTTGTAAAAAGGAAATGTCGTGTTTGCTTGTATTATCATAAAAAAGACAAGTCGCTATATATAAAAAGGACAAGTAGCTATAAATAAAGGACAATTACATATTAAAAATAGGACAATTGACTATATTCCACAAAGCGTCATTTCCTTTAGTACCAACATTTCTAATCTCCAAATTACATTTTCTTCAGGCTTACATGAAATTCCTTATCCTTATCACAAACACAAACACTATCCTCACACATACACATACACACACACACACATATATATATATATATATATATATATATATATATATATATATACATACATACATATACTTACACATAACATTACATACCAATTACCACCACCACCATCCTTATCACAAAATTCCTTATCCTTATCACAAACACAATCCTCACACACACACACACACACACACACACACACACACACACACACACACACACATATATATATATATATATATATATATATATATATACATACATACATATACTTACACAAAACATTACATACCAATTACCACCACCACCATCCCTCCCATCTCGTCCTGCATTTCCACCAGAATTGCCTCCTTCCTCAGCATTTTCCAATTATGTGTAATTTCGGATCATTTTACCCTCTTCCAGTGCGACCAACGAAGCTCCTCGGAAAGATAATTTGGGGACTTTTTGTTCTCCTTGGCCGTGACAAGTGACTTGTTGTTCATGAGATTGCTTGTGTCGAGTGTCGGCATTACACACACACACACACACACACACACACACACACACACACACACACACACACACACACCACGGCCCGGTGGCGGATCGGTAAGGCACTGGCCTCACAAGCCGGAGAACCGGGGTTCGATTCCCCGGCCGGGCGGAGACAAGTTGGGTTTGTCTCCTTTCACGTGTAACCCCTGTTCACCTAGCAGCGAGTAGGTACGGGGCGTTAGTCAAGGAGTTGTGACCTTGCATTCCCGGTGTGTGGAGTGTGAGTGGTCTCAGACCTACCCAGAGATCTGCTAATAATGAGCTCTGAGCTCACTGCCGTAGGGTGGTGTCTGGCTGTCTCGAAAAGAGGCTGCAGCAGATCCGAGGTGAATACACACACACACACACACACACACACACACACACACCACTATCTGTGGTCCTCTTCTGCTGAAGAGAACCAGAGATAGTGGTAGAAATATACAGATGTTCTGTCCATCTTATATCATTCTCCGACAGTGAGTTAATAAGTCTCATTTTACAAATGTGCCACTATATTATACTTTCCTAATATATATATATATATATATATATATATATATATATATATATATAATATATATATATATATATATATATATATATATATATATATAATCACGAAGAACCCACGATGGGAATAAAAGGAAACTTAAAGGAAAGTATAACTTCTATATTTAGGTTAATAGCTATAGTCCTCTTCAGGAAAGTACAGGTTACAAGAAATGATAGAGACATGTGCCACGGCATTTTGTCCAAATTTTATATATATATATATATATATATATATATATATATATATATATATATATATATATATATAATTTTGTCCAAATAATATATATGTATATATGTATATATGTATATATATATATATATACATATATATACATACATATATATATATATATGTATACACACATATATATATATATATATATATATATATATATATATTTAATTATTTATAAAATAATTCTAACAGCCGCCCTGGAGCTTGAACCGAGGTCTCACTCATTGCTAAACCTGATCGACTGTGAGAATTATTTGATTGATACTCGCTGTTACTAGCGATTGACTGCATATATATACATATATATATATATATATATATGCAAAGTAGACCACTTGGAAAAAGAAACTAACGAAGCAGAGCGCTTTCGTATATTACATCTTCAGTGCAACAAGTACATAGTGATAGGAATACATAGACATTATATACATGATACAAAGGGGACTAGGACAGTTTTGAATAAGCATACCGACCAATTACCCCCTAGAGAGCGGAAGGTCATTGTCAATTATCTTACGATGGTCGGGCGGCATGAGGTCACAGTCGCCAAGGGGAGCGGAAGGTCCTTGGCGACTATGACCTAATGTCGCCCGACCATCGTAAGATAATTGACAATGACCTTCCGCTCTCTAGGGGGTAATTGGTCGGTATGCTTATTCAAAACTGTCCTAGTCCCCTTTGTATCATGTATATAATGTCTATGTATTCCTATCACTATGTACTTGTTGCACTGAAGATGTAATATACGAAAGCGCTCTGCTTCGTTAGTTTCTTTTTCCAAGTGGTCTACTTTGCATAAGTGAACACACGTACCCGTGTTCTTATTAGCATATATATATATATATATATATACATATATATATACATATATATATATATGTATATATATATGTATATACATATATATACATACATATATATATATATATAATCTATATATATATATATATATATATATAGATATATATACATAGTCTTGTTCTTCCTTTTCGATGTCCACTCCGTCAGTATCTGACCCTCCAACTCCATGTTCCTGCTGCAGGGGGGTGTCAAGGCCGTGGTCTACGCCGACGTCTTCCAGTCCGTGGTGATGCTCGTGGGCATCCTGACCATCGTGATCCAGGGCACCGTCCTGGTGGGCGGATTGGACAACGTCTGGGAGATCGGCTTCCAAAAGGACCGCGTCGAGTTCTTCAAGTAAGACGCCATTGTTGACCAAAAAATAAATAAATAAATAAATAAATAAATAAGTAAAATAAAATAAAATAATAATAATACTGATAACAACAATAATAATAATGATAATGATGATAATAAGATAAATAATAAGATAAAAATAAATAAAATAGATAGATAATAATAAATAAACAAATAAATAAAAATTAACAAATGAATAATAATAAAGTGGGGTGTAGGGGGAAAGATGGAGGAGGAGGAGAAGGAGCAGGAGGAGGAGAGGAGGAGGAAGAAGAGGAAGAAGAAGGAGAGGAGGAGGGAGGGGAGGAAGAGGTGGAGGAGTAGTAGGAGGAGAGGAGGCTGAAGAAGAGGGGGAAGAAGAGGAGAAGGAAGAGGGGGACGAGGAGGACGAGGTGGAGGAGGGAGATGGGAGGGGGAAAAGGAGGAAGAGGAGAAATGAGGAGGGAGGTGTAGGAGGAGAAGGAGGAGGAAGAGGAGGAGGAAGAGGATGGGGAGGAAAAGGAGGAGAGGAGGAGGAGGAGAAATGAGGGGGAGGCATAGGAGGAGGAGGAGGAGAAATGAGGGGGGAGGAGAGGGACGAGGAGGAAGAGGAAGAGGAGGAAGAGGAGGAGGAGGAAGAGGAAGAGGAGGCGGAAGATGGTGCATTCAAGAATGTCGGCCACTTGAAAGAAGCTGTCACGCGGAGACTACACACGCCACGACTCTGGAGAGAGAGAGGATAGAGAGGACAGAGAGAGAGAGAGAGAGAGAGAGAGAGAGAGAGAGAGAGAGAGAGAGAGAGAGAGAGAGAGAGAGAGAGAGAGAGAGAGAGAGAGAGAGAGAGAGAGAGAGAGAGAGAGAGAGAGAGAGAGAGAGAGAGAGAGAGAGAGGGGGGATAGAGAGGACAGAGAGAGAGAGAGAGAGAGAGAGAATGAGAGGATAGAGAGAGCGAGGTAGAGGTAGAGAGAGAGAGAGAGGTAGAGAGAGAGAGAGAGAGAGTGAAGAAGCGGCAGAAACCCCCTAATGAGGGGAAGGGTGGAGAGAGTGGAGAGAGAGGGGGGGTGATACGAGCCCTGGGGAGTTAATTCTATGCCTCTGTAACCTAGACTTCCCCCCTCCCCCTTAATAGTCTTCTCTCTCTCTTGCAATGGCAGTCTGGTTTTGAACGTTCTGTGTTGGCCATTCAACCGATGTACACGACCACACACATCACGAACCTCTCTCTCTCTCTCTCTCTCCTTAATCTTTTTCTTAACTAATTAGGGATGCTCGCTGGCTGAACAGTTTAGAGCGTCGCTGCTTGCGGCGGAGGTTGAGGTGACGTCACTTCCTTTGCCGCCAGCGAGTTGGACCAAGGGTATGATTCATTAAATTCAAGGCTACAAAGTCTTCTGAGAGGGGCACCGTCCTAGCCTAGATGTTAAACGAAATCGGTTAGATAGTTAAACTAGCTTTCTTAGTTTTAGCCATCTGTCACAACTACCCACGTACCGCCATTTTCTTTTATTAGTCAGACAAATACCTTGTTTTAGCTCAACAAGTCCCACTAAAGTACTAACCTTGCATTTATTATTATTTCTCTTATATATATAATTTTATTTATTTCATTTTTCATTTCTTTAAGTTATATAAGACTTCTTTTTGATTACATTGGCCTTCGTCGACCTGTGACGTCACCGAATAACCGTTACAAGACTTCTTTTGATTATATTGGTCTTCGTGACGTCACCGGATAACCGTTACCGCAACCGTTACTGGGTAACGAACTTGGTAACGATGTCGTCTCCATCAGCTGAATAAAATCGTCTGGTGGAGGAAGAGGAGGAAGAGGAGGAGGAGGAAGAGGAGAAAGAAAAGGAAGAGGAAGAGGAGGACGAGGAGGAGGAAGAGGAGGAGGAGGAAGAGGAGGAGGAGGAAGAGGAGGAAGAGGAAGAGGAGGAGGAAGAGGAAGAAGAGGAGGAAGATGTGGAGGAAGAGGAGGACGTGGAAAAGGAGGAGGACGAGGAAGAGGAGGAGGAGGAGGAGGAAGAGGAGGAGAAAGAGGAAGAGAAGGAGGAAGATGAGGAAGAGGAGGAGGAGGAGGAGGAGGAGGAGAAGGGGGGAAAGAATCCCCTACACAGTAAGTGGTAGGACTGTAGATTGAAAAAAGAAATAAAGAGAGAGAGAGGGAGAGAGAGAGAGAGAGAGAGAGAGAGAGAGAGAGAGAGAGAGAGAGAGAGAGAGAGAGAGAGAGAGAGAGAGAGAGAGAGAGAGAGAAATGCGACACTGTATACCGCCTATGACTATGTACATTTCCACCTATAAAACGATAAACAATTTCATCAACCATCCTAACCCTCATTCAGCCTTTGGAGAGGGAGCGTTGACACCTTAGCTAAAGTCCACTACATGGAGATCTTCTGATTTTCCTCAATCCTCTTTCAGCCTCAGCTTGGACCCTTACGAGCGCCACAGCCTCTGGTTGGTCATCATCCTTGGCTTCTTCTTCACCCTCAACACGTATGGGGTCACCCAAAGCCAGATGCAGAGAGCCTTCAGCACAGGATCCATCAGACAGTCCCAGAAGTGAGTACCGAAAAGTAGCGAAGACGGACTTCTCACATTTTTTCACCATCATACCGTTTCCTCTCTTGTAGTGCTTGTGGCAAGATCCTCTGTGCCTAAGCGCTTCATTGATGTTGTCACGCCATCTTTCCCGCGGGCTTCCTGATGGCCGTCTTACCCCCTGAGACGCCAGTTCAGCCATCGCAACGAAAACGAACTCGCGGGCAAAAGTGGAATTTATGTTTTTGTGAAGTCGTTAAATGTTGTTGATGATCTTTTTACACAAATGAATAAATAAATAAATAAGTAAATAAACTGATTGATTACTACAAATAAATGAATAAACGAATAAATAAATGAAACGGAAAAAGCCTCCACCCCACCCCCTAACTGCTTATCACATGACGGGTTGCATGATGACGCATCTGATGACGTCATTGACCCAACTGGAAGACACAAAACCACAACAAACATAAGAACTCAAGAACCTAGAACGGAGGAGACGGCAAGAGACCATAATGCCTACACTAGGCAGTTCCATGTCCCTTACTACCTCTCACCCCTATCCATAAAGTTATCTCTTGAAATAACCAAATATTTCAGCCCTCACTACATGGTTACTAAGTCTACCCAATCTGTTATCTACTTTGTTAATCAACCAGTTCTTGCCTGTTTCTTTCTTGATTCTAAATTTGTCCGATTTAGATCATATTACTACGAGTCTTAGTTTGCTGTCTTAATATGATGACCTTGCTTGCACCTCCAGGGTGATGTACTATGGCGCCGTGGGGTTGGTGGTCATCCGTGGACTGACCAACCTCTCTGGTCTGGTGATCTTCGCCAATTTCGTCGACTGTGATCCTCTCACGTCCCTCAACCTCAAGAAACCTGGCCTCGTTGTCCTCTCGTATGTCCTCCAGAAACTCACTATCATCCCTGGCCTCGCAGGTCTCTTTGTAGCTGCCATCTACTCGGCCGTTCTCAGGTAAGAGGAAGAGGAAGAGGAAGAGGAAGAGGAAGAGGGTGTGTCCACTTGATAAAGGAAGGTTTGGAAGGAGAAATTTTTATTATTACTTTATCATTATCACTATTTTTTCATTATCTTCATTACTATTATTATTGTTATTTTTTGTTATCACTATTATTATCATTATTATTTCTTCTGTGGTTGCGGCACCAAAATTTCATGTCATATCAACAGACCTCTCATTCACGAAGTAAAAAAAAAAAAAAAAAAAAAAAAAAAACAGTAAAAATATATAAATAAAATAAATAAAAACATAGTAACACTAACAATGATAATAATATGGATAGGTGGTAAAGGGAACACGGGCTGAGGGAAATACTTTTGTTCCTAAATAGTTTCGCCTGAGTGGCTTCTTTAGAGGAATAACGCTCGAAATCAATTTATACATAACAAGAAAAGGACGCGGGAACGTGTCTTGCCGGAACACCAATCAACGCCAATCAAATCCAATAACAATAGTAATAATAGTAACAATAACAATAATCAATAATAATGATAATAATAACAGTAATAACAATAGTAATGATAACAATAGTAATAGTAATAATAATAATAATAATAATAATAATAATAATAATAACAACAACAACAACAAAAATTATTCCATCTCTATCATCTTGAGCCAATTTACCATTCCTTCTACCTTTCTGCAGCTCCGTGTCCACGCAGGTCAACTCGATGACCGCTCTCATCTGGGAAGACTTCCTAAAGGGCAAGAAGTGCTTCGAAGGCTGGAGTCCGGTCAAGATAGGTCACCTACAGAAGTGCATCGGTAGGATCTTATGCCACTTTAGTACGGAAGAGTGCTTGTATTGTTAATAGTCTCTCAAAGCGAGTATTACTTTTCTCAAATCCGTCGAAAAAAAGTACAAATGTATTCTTTATCGACTGATGTTTTTGAATTCCTTAACGGTCATTTTTCAAGAACTAAATGGTTTCTCAAAAGTCACGCTTTTGGATTCCTCAAGGTCCCTTTTCAAGTACCAAATAGTTTCTTAACTGTAATGATTTAGAATTCATTAACGATCATTTTTCGAGAGCCAAATGATTTCTCAACTGTGATGCTTTCGGGTTCCTCAACGGTCACTTTTCAAGAACCAAATGGTTTTTCGAATGTAATGATTTTGTATTCATTAACGGTCATTTTTCAAGAACCAAGTTATTTTTTCAACAGTAATGCTTTTGGGTTCCTTAACGGTCACTTTTCAAGAACCAAATGATCTCTGGTTCCAGTGGCTGTCTCAGGCGTGGTCGGGATTCTCATGGGCTTCTTGGCAGAGTCTTTCTCGACCCTGATGGAAGCTGTGCTGTCCATCTTGGGGGTCTTCGCCGGCCCCATGGTGGGGCTCTTCCTCGTAGCCGTCTTCCTCCCTTGGGTCAACATCAAGGTCAGTGGGTCGCGTCTTCTCGTACAAAAACATTCCCTCCACCTGTTTCTCTCTCTCTCTCTCTCAACCTGTCCCTCTCTCCCTCCCAAACTCTCTCGTACAAAAATCCTCCATCCACTCCATCTGTTTCCCTCTATCTCTCTCCGTCCTTCTCTCTCTCACCCTGTCCCTCTCTCCCTCCCGAACTCGTACAAAAATCCTCCCTCCACCCAATCTGTTTCTCTCTATCTCTCTCTGTCCCTCTCTCTCTCACCCTGTCCCTCTCTCCCTCCCAAACTCTCTCGTACAAAAATCCTCCCTCCACTCCATCTGTTTCTCTCTATCTCTCCCCGTCCCTCTCTATCTCACTCTGTCTCTCCCTCCCTCCCTCCCTCCCGACCTCTCTCTCTCTCTCTCTCTCTTTCTCTTTTTGTAAATCGTCAACTGCCAAGCCCTCTCTTCCCAAACGGAAAGAACAAAAGGAAAAGTGCCATCAAGCACAGAAGTCCTCACGTCTCAATTTCGCATCCTTCCTCGCAGGGAGCTTCCTTCGGCTTCGTCTCCGCGTCCATCTTCAGTATGTGGATCGGGGTCAGCATCATGATGGGGACGCCCCCGAAGTTCCTGCCTCTTTCGGTGGAAGGATGTCCTCCTCCTCCAACCACCAACACCACCACCACCACCCCTAACATCACCACCACCACCACCACACTACTCGACGACGCTGCGACGACAAGTGTATTAAACATAACAGATATTTCGACGACAACTCCTCCTGTACTCCCGGAGGAGGAAGCGAGGTGAGTGAGGGAGTGTTCCTGGGGTGAATGCAGGCCTAGAGAAAGGAAGAACTCCCGATTTTTTTGTTTTCTATTTAATTATTATTATTACGCACGGCGGTACCAGCAAAACGTAGTGGTTAGGCATGGAGGAAGTGACATACCTCATCACCCTTCTTACTCCCATAGTTATCATCACAAGCATCCCTTTCATGCCTACCTAACCATGAGAAGATTGCAACTCGATTCTTGCCTAGGAATACTACCAGAGAGAGAGAGAGAGAGAGAGAGAGAGAGAGAGAGAGAGAGAGAGAGAGAGAGAGAGAGAGAGAGAGAGAGAGAGAGAGAGAGAGAGAGAGAGAGAGAGAGAGAGAGAGAGAGAGAGAGTGTGAGTGTGTGTGTGTGTGTGTGTGTGTGTGTGGGAGGGAGAAAACGCATCGTTTTTCAAGTGAGACCTCCTTGGTATGTCCGCCCTTTAGTCTTTAGTGGCAAAAACTCCTGTTTTTGGAGTTGAGGCATTGACGCACTACGAACCCTATTTAGTAAGCAAAGATCTGAAGACCGTTCCACATAAACAGAGCACTTGGTGTTTATATCCAAGACGGTGGAACCATCGACGGGTCCCCGGAAACCGTGGCCTAGTATGATGGACGTGAGAGAGAATTATCTCCCTGACTTACGTCTACAAAACTCATCAACACCTTCCCCGTCCAGCCCAAGGCGCACCCCAAGAGGTCGGTACCTAGTCTCCGGAGTGAACCCAGGGTGTCTTATCAAAACGTTTGGTATTCATTCTTTACCTTATAAACATTTGGTACCAATTTGTTCTTGGTTTTATAAACGTCTGGTATTGATTTGTCCTTTGTTTTGTTTTTTGTGTTGCAGTGCGGGTGGGTTTAATGGTCTCTACCAGATGTCCTACTGTCTCAACTCCATGTGGAGTACTCTCATTTTCATTTCGGTCGCCATCGTCGTCACAGTCATCTGGGGTAAGTGGAAAGAGCCTGAGTAGCACCACTGTTTATGAAGCTCTATTTTGATAATCGTTTTTTGACAGTAATATACAGGCATGTTAGTACTTTTATCAATGGTAACCATATTCTTTCCTGTGATCACATTTATCTGGTGTAAGTGGGAAGAACCTGAGCAACACCGATGTTTATGGGACTATTTCATTTAGCTAAGTACAATCCACCTTTCCCCTTTTTTTCGTCTAACTCGTCTCCCCTTCTTCTTCTCCTGTAGGAGGCAACTCCCCGGAGGACCTCGATGAACGTCTGGTCGACGCGGGCGCCTGGAGGCTCTTCACTCAGACAGTGCCTCGACTTCGGAAAGAAGGCTTCAGGTCCCTCCTACCTCAAAGGAAACCCACGATCTCGAAAAGGGCCCCCGGGGGAGGAGAGGGGACAACTGGGGGAGTGGAAGAGGAACAGCTACAGCACCTAAACCCCAACAGCGCGCAGATGCTCAATGTTTCCGTCGAAGGGACGAGGAAGGATATGATTGACACTTAGGCGGAGGACATTGGGAGGACGCTTGTGTATATAGGCCGTGAAAAGACGCACACACACAGACACATACACATACACAGACACACACACACACACACACACACACACACACACACACACACACAAACACACGCACACACATACACAAACACAACTATTGGGCGCGTTTAGCACTATCAAGAAGTTAGTATTTCTTTGGTCTGTTTTTTGTGCTTCGCGAATGGAGCAACCAACCTTATGGCTTGCTCTTGATCAACTACTGTTCAAGGCAGACAATGACCGGCCAAGGTAAACTTTATTTTGGTTCCTTTGCATTATGAAGGAGAGATGTTGGTCCTGTAGAAGTAGAATTTAATCCTTTTTAAGTGACGGTGGTGTGAGAAGGATTCGAACGTTTTCCAACACCAACACCAAATCCTTCCCTCGTTCGGAACTTATGTACATATTTCTCCCACTCTATCTAGACAAATTTAGAAGATTTTCTAGTTTGTTATATGACATGAAAGTGAGCGTGCAAAATTAGTTAAATAATCAAAGACTTTTGTGGTAAGAATGAAACGATCATGTGTATTCTTGTGAAAGAGAAAAATTCTTAGTGTTTCGAAAGATGTTTTCAAAAAATCCTCTAAAACCTCTCTAGTATCGATCTAGAACCACAATTAAACAAAACTCCAGTTCCACATTATCTAACATCTAAAAAGTAAGATAAACGAGATTGGTAAATATTGGCTAACATTGGAAATATGTGACGATGTTTTATTTTCTTACAGTATAGTAGAAAAACAAATCTATCTTGTGATACATAAGAAATAAGATTATCTTTTGGTGCTGTTTATGAAAAAAAAAATATCATATAGAAAAACACTTGGCAATGAAATATATTGTTGTTGGACAAAAAAAATTATGTTTATGAATTATATATTCTTTTTTATTAAAAACAGATTTGACAACAAAATATACAACTTCAAAATTTTAACCCATTAAACTCGGGGGACAAGATGTCTTGTCATCCGAGTTTAATGGGTATGGATCATTTGACCAGGCTAATGTATTCGTTTCAGTGTAAAGAAATTTGGAATCAAAATAAATTCCCGTTTTATGAAGAAAAATATGTTGACAAAGCAGTAAGGACCTTCAGACTTACAAGTTTGTGAATGAATCTTGGAAAATAGGTAGATAAACAGAGATACGAATAAATAGATAGGTAGATAAATAAACAAATAGATAAATAAATAAGCAAATGAATAAAAAAAAATACACATAAATATCTCCACAGCTGAACCAAATGGTTACTCAAATGTTCAGAGCAGTAAAAAAAAAAAAAAAAAAAAAAAAAAAAAAAAAAAAAAAAAAAAAAAAAAAAAAAATATCGCTCTCCCAAATTAGCCATTTCTGAACAAGCCTCTCGCCAAGAACTTCATATCTCCATATTCTGTTCTTGATGACGCCAGACAATTTTATTCATGTTTAATGAATCCGATAATGATCCAGAGTTGAACATGTTCACCTATTCACAAGACATTTGCACGGCAGGGCATAAGATTTTGTACTTATGGAGTAAATTAAGACAAAAAAATATCGCCGTTCTCTCCTGAATTTGTTGTGGCCTTTGCTTAGATTAGGCTAGATTGGGTTACATTAGACTAGCATAGAATAAATGTCGCCAAATATTGGCGGGAATTTACAAAAAAAAACAAAAAAAAACGCCAAACGATGGCGACATTGATCGAAAATGGCGGGTTTTGCGTACACATCGACGGCGATATTGTTGTCTTAATTTGCCATTAATATTTTTTTTAATTATCTTGTCTTAAACAGAGAAATAAAGATTATTACTTTATATATTTAGTGTATGGTGCATTTTCCTCCTAATTTATTGCCATTTTTTCCCAAAGGTGTGTTGATTAATTTTGTAATGGAAGTGTGTGTGTGTGTGTGTGTGTGTGTGTGTGTGTGTGTGTGTGTGTGTGTGTGTGTGTGTGTGTGTGTGTGTGTGTGTGCGTGCGTGTATGTGCGGTATGTTCTGTGTGTGTGTTTATGTGCGCACGCGTGCGTGTATGTGCGTGTGTGCTTGTGTGTATGTGTATGTGTGTATGTGTGTATTCACCTTGGTCTTTGGATCACGTGTTGGACTCGTGATCGACAGCTATTTGGAAGAGAGCTCAGAGCTCGTATGACCGATCTATGGGTAATGCTATGACCTTACACACACACACACACACACAACTCCCCGCCCACGAGAGTCAGAGTAATGACTCGAAGCGCAGCGATTTCGAAATAATTTCGGCCCTGGGCAGGATTCGAACCAAGTACTACGAGCACCACCATGATGGTAGTCCAGCGCTCTACCAACTGCGCCACCGAGTCGTGTGTGTGTGTGTGTGTGTGTGTGTGTGTGTGTGTGTGTGTGTGTGTGTGTGTGTGTGTGTGTGTGTGTGTGTGTGTGTGTGTGTGTGTGTGTGTGTGTGTGTGTGTGTGTGTGTGTGCTCCCGCGTGCTTGTATGTAATGCAAGATTTCATACGAAATCCTGGCCTCTTCATGTGTGATCATGGTGGGCTCTGAAAAACACACACACCTCGTGGCGCTGTGGTTAGAGTCCTCGCCTGCCACTACGGCAGTCCGGGTTCGACTCCCGCCCAGGGCAGAAATAATTTCAGTATCGCTGCGCTGCGGGGTGTTACTATCGCTGCGCTGCAGGGTGTTACTATCGCTGCGCTGCGGGGTGTTACTCCAACTCTCGTGGGCGGAGAGTTGGGGTGTGTGTGCGTGTAAGGTCACAGTATTACGCATAGATCGGTCATACGAGCTCTGAGCTCTCAGCCTGGAGGTTAATAACTGTCGATCACGAATCCAACACGTGATCCAAGACAATGCTGAATCACACACATACACATAAAAGTATGCTAGAAGGACATGAAGAAATACAGGTTTCTTTAAGAGGAAAAACAGACACTATAAGTGAATTCAAAATTGTGACCAACAAAAACAGAAACGGGAACCTACGAATATAGATCTTACCCTGTAAATATAACTTGGTAAATGCACACACATGACCAGAGACACACATACACACGCACGGATACACACACACAAGCATATACACACAACTGTGGGTAAGGAGCTATGTGTGTGTGTGTGTGTGTGTAAGGTCGCAGCATTACCCATATATCGGCCATATACGAGTTCTCATCCGAGAGGGTATTAGCTGTCGATCACTTATCCAACACGTGGTCCAAGACCGTGAATAATCACATGCTGTGAATATTGAAACAATGACCTCTTATGCAGCTCAGTAGCCATTGCATTTCGACCGAAGCACACGTGGTACAAGGCAAGATCGAGAGAATACAAGGTCTACTCAACAGCTATCCAGTATTTAGGTCGTTTGCGCATTGACGTCACTAGAAGTGCTTGGCCCAAAGACTATATAGGAAAGACGGGAAAGCTCACGGAGAGCCGCATCGTCCACATACATTTTACTGTGCGGCTCTCTCACTAGATGGCGTTTACGTCAATCACCAGTTTTAACTGCATCGTCTGTTTCTTTATTAAATATGTCAAAGATAAACCACAAGAACATTTTTCCAAAATGAAACCCCCATTTTAACGGTTGCAGAACATAAAAAAAGGTAAATCTCCCAGAAACTCTGTGGTGCCTGTACGTTTTCTCTTTTACCTAACATTTTCACTTACGTTTTCACCATTTTCTCTGTGGGCTCCCCTTCAGATGACGTCACAACATGCGCGCGAGGAGACCTTGTATTCTCTCGATCTTGGTACAAGGCAGGATATAAACAAACGCATTACTACGTAAGTTAGAAGGAACTATCAAGGACCTTGGGAACTATATACTAAGCTATATCAGTTCGTCCATGCGTGAGTTTCACTAGAACAATGATGACGTTTTCTTAGAATAATAAGATCTTCCGACAACAGAAAGTTAATTTTTCAAATAAAAAAATAATTGAGAACCATTTCCGTCATTTTTTTTTCGAAATCGATGACAGGGATGTAAGCGGTAAATTAAAGTCATGAGTTAATATTATAAGTGAAGCTACGTTTTCTTTCTTTACCCGTGGCATACACGTTTTCTTCTTCACCTTGGCGTCGTAGGAATGAAAATGTAGTCCAATTTAAAAAAGATATGTTTATTTTTTGTTAAGGATTTCCTTACTTGATATAATTTAAACCCTTTTATTTTCAAAATTGTGCCACCAAGATGAATAAGATAGCCTGATGGCAGAATCAGTTTGTAGAAAACAAATATATAATCAAACTACACAAATAAAAACCAAAAAATAAAAGATATAAATAGGTAAATAATTAAATCTTAATTTAAAGAACTATGAATTCACGCTATCTAGAATTGCTACGGCGTTATTTCAATTTTACAATTTTTCATTAAATTCGCTCCATGATCGACGACGCTCACACAAATCTGAATAAAATATTCGTCAACCAGTACACAAATGACAATAGCTAAAATAAATGAATAGATAAATGAATAAATAAAAAACTAAATAGATAAAAAAAGAAAACGAAAATAATGATAATAATTACGCTGATAAAAATATATTTTTCATATGAACACATTTTGCTAAGAAAAATCTTATTCACAACAAATATTTTTCAATACTTAGAGGCTAAAGTTTTCATTGAATAAAATGTAATTTTCAAATAAATGCTATACAAGTCTTAAAAATGAATAGAAATAATCAAATAATACACACATACATATACCAAAGGCTTTTCCCCCCTTACAAGGGAGGTAGACAAAAAAAAAAAAAAAAAAAAAAAAAAAAAAGGCATAAAAACCACTTCCATCCATTCCATGCCCAACATACTTCACTCACATCCACCCCCTTCTCTCCCTCTTATCTTGCCACCTCCTTGATCATCCCAGCATCTCGCCCACAGCCCTGGGTCAAAAGCAGTGTCGCAAGACACAGCACATCCACAGCAAAGCCGCTTCATTAAATCGGCGACCCACCTCTCCGTCCCCTTATGCAGAAAAGGAGAAGACGGAGAGAAATCCCTTCGGACTGCGTCAATTTATTTCTCACACATACTCCCTCACCCACTATCCCCCACCCACTCCCCCTCATGCATCACAGCATCATCCATACACAACCATTCTCCATTCACCCCATCTTTTGTCCTCTCCCGTCCTTCCTCAACAGACATTCCCCTCTTTCCCAATGCCCCTTTTACCCCATCCATCCATCTCATCCTAAGGGCGCCCATTCATGTTCACTCCTTCCACACCTATTTTACTAGTCTTTATTCACTCATTTTTTCCATGTGTCCAAACCATCCTAATACTCTTTCATCAACCATATCTACCAACTCCCTTTCCAGCTCCTTCTCCTCCTCACCTCCTCGTTTTTCACTCTATCCAGCCTAGTAACCCCTATCATACTTCTCAGACACCTCATCTCAAACACATTCAAACTCTTCCTCTCTTATGTTCCATGTTTCTGCCCTGTACAGTGCTGTCAGCACAATCACTCCTTCATACAATCTCCTCTTAGCATCCATTCCCAAATGTCTATTTCTTATTATACTTTTTAATCCCCCAAGGCATTTACTCGCTTCTCTCAATCTACATTCTACCTTCACCTCCACTCCTCCCTTTCCCGCCACATTCGCACCCAAGTATCTAAAACTATCCACTTCCTCCAGTCTCTCTCCCTTAATACTCACTTCCAGACTGCTGCCATTTCACCCTTTGTACATCTCATCACCTTACTTTTGCCCACATTTAGCTTCAACTTCCTTCTTTCGCACACCTCCCCAAACTCTATCACTAACTTCCTCAATCCCTCCTCTGATCCCGCTACCAACGCAGTGTCGTCCGCAAACAACAGCTGGCTTATCTCCCATTTCTCTCCATTTTCTTTAACCATCTCCAATCCCCGGCCCATTACCCTTGCGTTTACCTCTCGCACCACCACATCCATGTATAAATTGAACAGCCAGGGCGACATAACACATACCTGACGAAGTCCCACCTTTACCTCAAACCACTCACTCTCTACATTTCTAATCCTAACACAAGCTCTACTACTCTCATAAAAACTCTTGACTGCTCTTGAAAGATTTCCTCCTATCCCATATATCTGCAGTAATAATAATTGACAAAAATAAAAATAAATAGAATTGAAGCGAGATTGGGAACTGTTTATATACGTTGAATCAAGCTATGTGTGTGTGTGTGTGTGTGTGTGTGTGTGTGTGTGTGTGTGTGTGTGTGTGTGTGTGTGTATGTGTGCGTGTGTGCTTTTAATTCACCACGGTCTTGAATCACGTGCTAGACCCATGGTCGACAGCCATTTACCTCCCAGATGAGAGTCCAAACAATCCAATCTGTGTAATACTATGACCTTACATACACCACATACCCAGCCTCTTGCAGGATTAATGAAAGCCTTTTCTTAGCCGTGAGCGTGGCTCGACCTCGGTACTGCAGAGTGGGAAGGTGCGACGCTAACGACGACACCATTAAGCGGTGAGGAACCCACACGACGCGACTGTCGCCATTTTGTGCGACCTCCGGAGACTAAACTTGTGTCTGAGTCAGTGAGGAGGAGGAGGAGGAGGAAGAGGAGGAGGAGGAGGAGGAGATAGAGGAAGGGGGGATCGTGATGTCCTAAATACATATGGGAAGGGGGGGGGACCTACTGCTATCAATATCTGATGCACTCTACATTAGGTGGAACTGTATTTGACCAGTGCTTCTGTCCTTGTCAACAGTCTTCGTCTACTGTAGGGGGGAGGGGGAGGAGGGGGAGGGGAAGTGGGAGGAGGGGGAGGGGAAGGGGGAGGAGGGGGAGGGGAAGGGGGAGGAGGGGGAGGGGAAGGGGAGGGGGGGAGAAAAGTCAGCTTCATAACCAAAAAGAGAACAAAGAGAGTGACATCTAGCCTTCCATTCTCTCTCTCTCTATCTCTCTCTCTCACACACACTGTTTATATATTTATGTGTGTAAGGTCACAGCACTGGCCAAAGATCGGTATATATACACAAGCTCTTGAGCTCTTAAGATGACAGCACCTGATTTAAGATCATGGTAAACCACAAACACAACTTTATATATATGTATATATATATATATATATATATATATATATATATATATATATATATATATGTATATATATACATATACATATATATATATATATATATATGTATATATATATATAATATATATATATATATATATATATATACATATACATTTTGTGACTAAATCTCTTCTTAATTTACGACAAACTCAGTGGAACTCGAGAAACGAGAATGACGTATTTTGCCTTTGACACAAAAGCACGACCCCCCACCTCCGCCCCCACCCTCGGCCCAGTTCGAGGTCAGACCCAGATTCATGATTCATAACGAAAAGCGTGACCGAGCAGAGCCACAGGCCAGAAACAACAATGAAGTAATTGTTATTGTGGTAGTGGAAGTAGTAATAGTAGTTGTAGTAGGGGCAGTGGTAGTAGTAGTAGTAATAGTAGTATTAGTAATAGTATAATACCAGCGGTGGTAGAGTGGTAGGGGGTTGTTATTGTGGTAGTGGAAGTAGTAATAGTAGTTTTAGTAGGGGTGGTAGTAGTAGTAGTAATAGTAGTAGTAGTAATAGTATACTACCAGCAGTGGTAGAATGGTGTGGGGTTGTTATTGTTGTAGTGGAATGTTGTTTGTAGTGATGACGCTAGGTATAGTGGTGACTATAGTTTGGCTGTGGTGTTGTGGTGATGGTGGTAATGGTGATAGTATCATTGGTGGTGACGGTAGTGTTGGTCTGTCTGTGTTTCCCAACCTTTTCTCCACGCGACCCCCAACATGATCCTCATTATAGGACCGCGACCCCACTAATATATTTGTATACGTGTTAATATATATGACTAGTCGTTGACTGTAAAAAATAGGGGACAAGTATAATAAATATATGTGTAAGAAAGGTAATGTAAGGTTATAAAAGTCAAAAGTTAACATCATTGAATTTTATCATAGATATATGAATTTGGAAGCTTGATGTTAATTTAACATACAAGATGTCTTGGCGACCCCAGGAAGAACGTTCGCGACCATAGGGTTGGGAAACAGTAGTCTACGTGATGCGCGAAGACAGCACAAGTAGAACGAGGCAATCGAGTGAACGAATGTTTATATGATTGGATTATCGATCCGTGTCAGACGTGGCGGCGACCTGACGTCGTCAGTCTTTACGCGTTGCACTGGGGAAACCCAAATTAGTCTGACCCTTGATCGTAAACGAGCCAATAGAGTTACGAGGAAATGAATGAGGGTGTGTCATCAACGTAGATTATTACCAACAGGATATATATACGTATATATATATATATATATACATATATATACATATATATATATATATATATATATATATATATATATATATATTGCAAAAAATGAATAAAAATACAGACGAGCAAACAAATAAATAAACAAATTAATCAAATACTGCATTCCTGCATTACTTTATTTTTCCTTTAACTAGTCTTCTACAAGTCAAGAAAATATTAATAAAATTATTAACGTATTCTTGTATATTTCTTTTTTGTAAATAGATAATAAAATATATGAAAAATATCACAGTACACTACAACAACACAATCTAGTATAATACTAAAACCTACTAACTTTCTCTAAGATGTCCAAGATGATTTTGAAAAAAGAAATGAAAAAACACAGAAATAATAGAAAACGAGAAATCTTATATCGTCTTCAAGATACTTGAAGAATCCTTTATTTCTTTTCAGAAGACATTCACACCGACCTGGTTCATATAAACGTCTAATGTCAAACATCTGCAGCTAGTTAGTAGGACATTTGCGTCACGTCTCAGTTAGACAATACTAAAGATTAGAAACACAAGTATCCATTCGGTTTTATTAAGAATTTCGAGTCGAGCAAAATCGTAGAATAAATGATTTCGTGGAAGCAGCTGATTCACAGAAAATACTCCCATTTGCACATGCATGCACAGAAATAAGTATATATCCATTTTCCAGGGTATATTTGAGGTAATAAATCATATTATCATGTGCATTCAACACACACACACACACACACACACACACACACACACACACACATTCTCTCTCTCTTTCTCTCTCTTCTCTTTCCATACACACTCTTCCTCTCTTTTATGAACGCCACTACAACACTTACTAGAATCTACGAACATCCAATAAACTCACACTAACCTCTTAGTGACCACACTGAGGAAACTCTACTCCTCCCCCCCACACACACACAAACTCTATGAGAATGCACTTTACGTCATAAAAATCCCTATTCTGACGCAATCCGTCGGGTCTCTGCCCGGAGTACGACAGAAAACTCCTTCGCGTGACCTTGGCGACATGACGTCACGGTCCTCAGACGCCGAATGGACTTCATCATGACGAAACCGCTCTTGTAAGACACCCCCTGTGAAGAACACCTAATCGGGATTGTTGCTGTTGTTGTGAACGGTAGTTTACCAGCGCTTCTATCCGTAGTTTGGGTCGTTTTAAGTAATCAGATTGCAAAGACTTGGTTCACAATAGATAAATGAATAGAATAAAAATGAATAAATAAAATAGATAAAATAATGATAATAATAATAATAATGATAATAATAATAATAATAATGATAAATATAGAGCAAATATTTCTCGTAACCTCTAATAAAAAACAACAACAACAACGACAAAACATGTCTTTAGAAAACGATCAACTTGATATATTTAATTACAGAAAAACAAAACAATTTATTCCACTTTATTTGAGACCCAGGCTTGACCAGTGAATAAACCAACAAAATCAACGAGAGCATACCAGAATAAAAACCTCAAAGTTCGCCACGACAATAGACCTGCGTCTCAGACGTATTCTAGATGTCGTCAGGCGATTTTATTCATCTGAATGTAACCCCATTTCCCAGAAGAACAAAGGATTACAAAGGCGGAGCATGCCGACAGGAGACCTTTTGGTCCATAACTAGGTCGGATGCAAAAAAAAAAAAAAAAAAAAAAAAAAAAAAAAAAAAAAAAAAAAAAAAAAAATAATAATAATAATAATAATGATAATAATAATAGTGATAAATAAAATAAATAAATAAATAAGTACAGTTTCTTGTGCACGTAGAGGAGGAAAATGTCCCAGAATATGGACCAGAAGGAGAAGAACGGGATGAGGATAAAGATCAACGTCACGAAATTGAGTCTCGACTCGAACCCTAAGTCGCCGCCATGACATGGAAAAGGCCACGAAGGCGGAGTAGCTGGAAAAGGGTTGAGGAAAACATGCCTGAGAGGAAAATGATGATAATAATAAGAGATGGAAACGCATCACTCTGAACAAGGTGAACTAAGTATTTATGTATACATATATATTTATATTACACACACACACACACACACACACACACACACACACACACACACACACACACACACACACACACACACATATTATATATATTATATATATATATGTATGTATATATATATATATATATATATATATATATATATATATATATATATGTAATCAACCACAATATACTTCCATTCTAAGCCATCAAAATCGAGACTCGAGGAGGCTATATATATATATATATATATATATATATTATCTATATATATATTATATATACACATATATATATATATTATATATACATATATATATATATATATGTATATATATGTATATATATATATATATATATATATATATATATATATATATACATATATATATATATATATACAGGGTGTCTCAGAATAATGTACTCATTCCATGACATCACGAGTAACTGTGATATTGGATATACGCATGGGGTGGGGGAACTAGACTGGACCAAAGGGAAAGACTAAACTTTTCTTTAATCTTATTACATTCTTTAACTTAAAGCCTTAATCTTGTACTAATGTAAAAAAAATACTGCACTTACTGTCTTTCAAAGTGTGCGTACATTTCAATGAGACACCCTGTATATATGGTGCCGTGAGGGGTACTAGACAAGTCTTGTAAATTATAGTTTTCTAAGTTCATTGTTTGGATGAATACAACGCCATCCTCAATGGAAGAAAATAAAATCCTGAAACCAAAGAAATATAACACAGAGAAGAACAAAACTCGAAGGTCAGAGCGAAACCGGTCAGGAATAAACTCGGACCTAGACCCGTGCGTGCGTGTGTTTGTGTGCGTGTGAGGGGATGGGGAATGGCTATATACAATAGTGGACTGTGCGCCATATAATTCTACAATGTATACGACGTATGGTCTCGAGGGAGCATTGTCTCTACATTTACAACAAGGAGTCATAAAATGGCATCATAAGCAGGACCATTTGACCAGGGGGGGAGGGGAACTATCGTAAATGGGACCACCCCCATCAGGCAACAGCGTCACATAAAAAAGGAAGATGTTTGGAAAGTCATAGGCAAGACCCGATCAATATTTGAACTAAAATTCCTACCTTCGTTGAGATTTTGGAAAACGTCGGTACTCTGAGGACTGCATGATTTATGTAGTCAATATTTTTGGGACTTTAGTAGCATCCTTACGGACCAGAGCCACGAAGCTTTCTTTTATGAAAAAAAAAACTTCCACTCTCCCTCCGGCCTTCTATTTTCTATCGACTCAACTTCTTGGCGTGCAATAGACTCCCTAGGGATAGAAGCGCTGGAAACTTCTGACAAAATACTAAAAACATTTAGAAACCCTTGTTCTTCCTCTGTTGACACCAAGAGGACCTTTCCCTAAAAAAGCGTAGACTCAAAGGTGATTTGATTGAGGTCTTTAAGATCCTAAAGGGAACTCATCAAAAGTGAAGAAATTTTCACACTGAATGCGAACCAGACAAGAAATAATGGTCTCAAACCGTCAGGATGTAGATTTAATTTGGAAGTAGGTAGTAACAACTTCGCCAACCGTGTAGTCAATGAATGGAATAAACTTCCTGCAGAGGCAGTGCAATATAGTATAGTTCGAAGTTTTAAGATTCATTTAGATAAACATCTAAGAAGTGTGCTGCTGTTATGCCTGCCACTTATTTTGTTTTATTTATCATTTATTTATCATGTCTACTTTCTATTTATTACAAATTATTATTATTTTTCTGTTTGTTTATCATTTGTCATTGCCTATCTATCTTATTCATTTACCTACCTTCTTTCCGCATCCGACCCTGTTATGGACCAAAAGGTCTCCTTTAAGAGGTCACAGGAACTACGCCCCCGTTTGTCCCGTGACCTGACCAAATTCCTTTCACATTAATCTAATAAATGAACGATTTTTCCTTATCTTGAGCTGTCTCAACGAAACCGTTCCCCTTTTTTGTGTTTCTGCGAGTATCCAAATATTCTTGTTATTTTCCTGATGATTCTTTGTAGACGAAACGTCGATTTAAAAAAATGGTGATTTCTCTGTTCGTCCTCTAGAAAAAAAAAAATATTGTGAGGAAGAAGAGAGTAATAGGAAGAAGATTAATATCTAAAGTATGTGTATATATGTGCAACTGTGTGGGTGTGCGTGTTCAAGTGTGTGTGTGTGTGCAAGTGTGTGTGTATATGTGTGTGTATGTGTGTGTGTATGTGTGTGTGTGTGTGTGTGTGTGTGTACGTGTGCAAATGTGTGTGTGTGTGTGTGCAAATGTGTGTGTGTGTGTGTGCGTGTGTGTGCGTGTGTGTATGTGTGTCCAAGTGTGTGTGTGCACGTGTGCATGTGTATGTACGTGTGCAAATGTGTGTGTGTGTGTGTGTGTGTGTGTGTAAATGCGTGTGTGTGTATGTGTGTCCAAGTGTGTGTGCGCAAATGTGCATGTGTGTGTACGTATGCAAATGTGTGTGTAAGTGTGTGACACACCTTGGAGATTTATTTAGGCAAAAGAGGATCGGGGATGGGGGGGGGGGAGAAGCGTTGACCCTCGACAGACACACAAAGAAGTAAATATCTAAGAGGGCGTGGAAAAGAGGCAATGAAACTAAGGACAACCAAGGTTGCGTGGCCAAGGTCTGGGCAGGTACGAGTTCTTTAAAAAAGAGAGAAAAAATAAAAATAAAAATATCATTAATAATAATAACAATGATGATAATAATATCAATGATAATGATAATAATAAGAAAAAGAAGAAGCAAGAAGAAAAAGAAAAAGAAGCAAGAAGAAGAAGAAGAAGAAGAAGAAGAAGAAAGGAAAAAAGAAAGAGAATAGAGAAAAATGGAAGAAAAACAAGACAAAAAAGAAAATAAGAAAAGAAAAAGGACGATGTTCATGACTGAAGACGGATTTCCTTGAGTGCCTTAGTGATTACAGTAAGGTTCAGAGGTCGACACACCTCCCAAGGTGGAGACAGACTCCCCTCCCCTCCCTGAAGAAGGAGAGGTCCTCCTTGACAGAGGACCGGGCCTAGTCCGCTGTCCCCTCCCCCTCCTCCTCCTCCCCTTCCTCCTCCTCCTCTGGGTCTATTAGTAATTGAGCTGTGAGCTCATCTCGCTTTGCCACCTCCCCCCCTCTCACTCTCTTTCCTCCTTTCTCTCTCTCTTACTCTCTCGTGCTCTCTTTGTCTGTTGGCAACCACTTTTCTTGAAATTGGATCTTCCTCTTCTTTTAACACAATGAAGACTCCTCCTCCTCCTACTCTTCCTCCTCTTCCTCTTTTGTGGGTCACATCTGGTGCGCATCTGAAAACTCCAAATTTCCTTTCAGTCCTTCGCTCTCTTCGTCGATGGACCTCGAGGGCTTCTGGAGCCGAGGAGTCTGCCCATCTCTGGAATGTCCTGATATCCCCTTTCCAAGAATGGGCCAGGAAATGGGTCCCACCCTTCCCACTCTCTTTGGTTTCTGGGATCGGGCTGACACACACACACACACACACACACACACACACACACACACACACACACACACACACACACACACACACACACACACACACACACACAAAAAAAATAGATATGCAGTCTTGATTCGTTACCTTCTCAACCTCCCTTCCCTTCCCTTCCCCCCACCCCCTTTTACTCCCCCTGTCTGCTCTGCCAATATATCTTGGTGGTCCGCTTGCGGTGCCAAAGGCGTCAAAGAGAATGTTAACCGCGACACGAGACGAGACGGCGGTGCCTCAGTCACCGGTGGACAAAGCCCCCCCCAACCCCCCAACCCCCCCCGACCAGACTAAAACGAGATGTGACAGAGATGTATAATATATATATAACATATAGATAATAAACAATTATGTATTGTATATGAATATATGATACAAATATAATAATGATAATAATATAATGATAACAGCAATAATAATTTTTATATAATATGAATAAATCATATATATATATATATATATACATATATATATATATATATATATATATATGTATATATATAGTAGTGATAATAATAATAATAGAATAATATAAAAACAAATAATACATGTAAGATAAATATATAATGCAAATGTAATAGTGACACTAGCATTAAATGTATGAGTGATATAGATAAAAATATAACGTGAATTTAATAATAACAGTTATAGTGATATAAATATAAATAATATAAAAAACAAGTAATGTTATATGTAAATGTATATAATCCTCTTTCTTTAACTGCAAGTTGTTCGTCATTCTTTTCTTTTCAGTGTCATTTTTTTTATTTCTTCATTGTGGTTTTCTAAAAAAAAAAATCTATTATCAATATGTCGCTGGGACGTATTATCTTTTTGTTTATTATTATGATTTCTTCAGAGTGGTTTCCCAATTTCTTTTGTCTATTCATATTTCCTCATACTTGTTCCGCCAGAAACTCGTCTTTTCCTCCTTTATTTACTTAAAAACAAAAGATAAAAACTTAAATTTCCTTTTTCCATTTTCACACTTGCGTCATCAAAATATTTGTATTTTGTTTTTGCTTATTCATTTATTCATTTATCACAATTTCTTTGTACTCGTGATACCAACACTTGTGTCCTTTTTTGGCGAAGGCAGACTGAAAAAATACATTAATGCGCCAAATTTTTTTCTTTTATGGCCGATGAGACTGAATATATGGCATATTCGCGGCAAAAGGATACTTTTTTACCAGAGAATATAAACAGGATATATCCCCCCTTTTTTATTTACCAAAGAGCCTGTAAATAAGACATTTTAGCGCCCAAGTTATCATACCTTTGTAAAAAAAAAAAAAAAAAGAAAATGGCGACAAAAATTGTCCTTTTTTTTTTTATTTCATGAAGGCTGAAGGATCGACGTACATAAACAGTTTAAATACGGTGACGCATAAAACACATAGTAAAATCACTTGCCTACAGATTACAGCATATAAAAATAATTTGTAGAAATAATCAAATTTTGACAATGTTGTATGCCGTCACGAATGAGGACCAGACAATCAGAGGAGACATGACGTCACGAATGAGGACCAACCAATCAGAAGAGACATGACGTTACGACTGAAGACCAGCCAATCTGAAGAGACATGACGTCACAACTGTGGGCCAGCCAATCAGAAGAGACCGTCACGTATGAGGGCCATCCAATCAGAAGAAGAGGCGACATGACGTCACGACTGAGGACCAGGCAATCAGAGGAAGAGGCGACATGACGTCACGACTGAAGACCAGCCATTCAGAAAAAGAGGCGACAGGACGTCACGACTGATGACCAGCCAATCAGAAGAAGAAGCGACATGACGTCACGACTGAGGACTAGCCAATCAGAAGAAGAAGCGACATGACGTCACGACTGAGGACTAGCCAATCAAAAGAAGAGGCGACAGGACGTCACGACTGAAGACCAGCAACTCAGAGAAGACATTACGTCAAGACTGAGGACCTGCCAATCACAAGAAGAGGCGACATGACGTCACGACTGAAGACCAACCAATCA
>NC_134800.1:8651296-8668796 GCF_046742065.1 Oratosquilla oratoria | reverse complement strand
CATAACATATATACATATATACATATACATATATACATACATATACATACATATATATATATATATATATATATATATATATATATATATATATATATATATACATATATATACATACATATATATATACATACAGACACATACACATACATGCATACACATACATACATTCGCATTGTTTGTAAAAAAGAATGGCTCAGGATGCCTTCCCCCGAAAATAAGTATCATGACTTAAAAAATATTGAAATATCAAATCGTAAGCGTCATGTTTTAAAACGTCAAAGAATGAACCCACCCAACTTAAATAAAAATATATTACTTTGGAAATAATAATAAATCGTAGACATATTTGAATGCTAAAGTGTACCATTCTCATCAAAAATAGAATTATAATAATGATTATAGTAATAACAGTAATAATAACAGTAATAAAAGTAATAACAATAATAATATAATGATTTAAAAAATTGCTCCTGTTTTTCAACAAATTCTAAAGATGGCATCCCTCCCCAATAAAAAATAAATAATTAACAAATAAAACAGAATATGATAATGATAAGTATTTTAGACAAATTATTTGGATGATGGAGAACATAAACACAGGGGAAGGTTCGGAACCCTAAACACTCTAACGTTTCGTTCGCGTAGAACTTCTTCAGAATATGATAAGGCAGAATAAAATGGAATATGATAAAACAGAATAAAATAATCCAAAACAAGATCAACTCACACACACATTGTCCATAGATTCCTATACAAAGCCCCTTCCATCAAAGAATATGTCATCGTGCGCATGCACGCACGCACGCACAAGCACCCAACCGTGTCTTCCAAGAACACTTTGACCCCAACAGCAGCTAACCTTGGAGTTGGAGTTGGAGGAGGAGGAGGAGGAGGAGTAAGAGGAGGAGGAGGAGTAAGAGGAGGAGGAGGAGTAAGAGGAGGAGGAGTAAGAGGAGGTGGAGTAGATGGAGTAGGAGGAGGAGTAAGAGGAGGAGGAGGAGGAAGAGGAGTAAGAGGAGGGGAGGAGGAGGAGTAAGAGGAGGAGTAGTAAGAGGAGGTGGAGTAGGTGGAGTAGGAGGAGGAGGAGGAGGGGAGGAAGAGGAGGGGAGGAAGAGGACGGGAAGGAAGAGGAGTAAGAGTAATAGGAAGAGTAAGAGGAGGAGGAGAAGTAAGAGGAGGAGGAGGAGGAGGAGGAGTAAGAAGAGGAAGAAAAGGAGGAGGAGGAGGAGGAGGAGGAGGAGGAGGAGGAGGAGGAGGAGGAGGGCGTGGCTTTATGTCGCGCCGAGGATAAATGATGTGAGGAGTTTTCCCGGGGAGCGTCTAGAATCTAGGTGAGGTTCCACTACTAGATTTTCTAACTTAGAAAAGGCTTAGAACTTCAACGGCCGCGGCGAAAATAAACTAGATTTTTTTTCTTTTTCTTACTGTCAAATTAAGTAAATAAACTGATGAATAAATAGAATAATAAATGAATTAATATCTCCATACAAATAAATAAATGAAATTGTAAACACATATATATGTATGTATTACATATATATCTATATATATATATATATATATATATAAAATAAAAATATATACATATATATATATATATATATATATATATATATATAAACAAATATA
The DNA here is from genome assembly GCF_046742065.1 of Oratosquilla oratoria. Lineage (NCBI taxonomy): Eukaryota > Metazoa > Arthropoda > Malacostraca > Stomatopoda > Squillidae > Oratosquilla > Oratosquilla oratoria. The sequence goes on along the minus strand of NC_134800.1, from coordinate 8,667,164 downwards.
AACATTTATATATTTAAGCAAATATATGGGCACAAATACAGGAAGATATACTAATATACAAATGGATAAATGATTAAAAAAATAAAATCAGATTCATGAAAATATATATGAATAGATATACGAATAAATGAATAAATACATACATGAACATATAAACACACAAATAAATTGACAAAGAAATAAAGAAACCTATAAAGAAAAGAATAAAATAAAATAAAATTAAAAAGTGACTAAAATGGATAACCAAACAAGTAGACAATTAAAAATGATACTAATACTAATAATAAACATCTTAAGCAAAGATTTACTAAATGAAGAAGAAAGCATTTCCTTGGGCGTGTGTGTGTATACGAGCTATGCTCGTAGTGTCCTGTCTCTATATCTCGTTTTATTTAGACTGCTTTTCAATTCGTGTATCGTTTTTGCACACACCACTTTCTCATCTAACCTGTTACAAATGTTTATCATAATTGTGTGTGTGTGTGTGTGTGTGTGTGTGTATTTACCTAGTTGGATTATACGGGGAAGGGAGCTATGCTCGTGGTGACCCGTCTTTGTATCTTTCAGCATCAAGTTTGTTCTTAGATTCTTGAATAGTGTTTGCACACACTGTTGCCTTATCTATTTATTCCAGGTATCCACCACTCTGTGTGGGAAGCTATTCTTTTTCAGATCTCTTCTATAATTACCCTTTTTGAGTTTCTTTTCATGTCCTCTTGTTTTTCTGTTGTCCCACTTTAATAAGTCATCATCTGTGTGTGCGTGTGTGTGCGCGCGCGTGTGTATAGAAAGTTCATCACAGGGCTAGAAACGCTGGTAAAACATAGTCCATACCATCCCCTGACTGTGGATATATCTACCAGACCAGTCAACCTTCCAATACACTCATACTATGGCCAACCCAGTGGGCGAGCGGGCTATGTCGCAGGCGTCTGGAGGAGAGTAGGCAGCGAGAAGCAATTCGAATCCCGCCGCAGTCCCCGCGTGACGCCAGAAATCTGATTAAGGAATTTCAGACGATTTTTTTTTTTTTTATTACAAAATTTTGGAAAGATAAATTCAAATCCTTCGTGGTTAGACTAAAAATGGCTCATTGGCAATTAGAACAGTGAAATATAAATTCTAAAACTTTGCACATCTACAAATGCTTGGGTTGGGGGGGGGGCAAGGGGGACTGTTACCGCCCCAACCAGATTTCGGAGCCTGAGGGGGGAGATGGAGGGTGCAAATTAATTAGCCTCCCCCCCTTCCATTTTATTTTATTTTTATTATTATTATTATAATTTTTTCCCTACCGAGCACAATACAGCAAATAAATAGAAAACAAATAAACAAATAAATAAATAAATAAGATGATTTTTTAATTAATCCATGAAGTTAAGCCTGCGCCAGGAGGCACTGAGTGGTTGCGGCCGAAGCCGCCACCTTAGCCCTATTATACACTTTGGGGAATATTAGGGAGGTAGGTAACAAACACTCCCTTTAGAGAATCGGAGAGGAGTGCGGGATTCAAACCTGCGACTAGGAATGTGTGAGACAAGCACGTTTCCTATGACGCCACCAGCCGACAAATGCGTAAATAAATTAATAAAAAAAAAATAAAACAAATAAAATAAATACACACCTGAATAAATAAATAAACAAATTAATAAACAAACAGAATAAGACAAATAAAATAAATAAAATATTAATAAACAAAAAAATTAAGTAAATAAACAGATAAATCATGCTGAGCGAGAGCAGTTATCGAAAGCATGGAAGAGTTTCAGCATATGCTGATACGTGGCACATTATAATGTCAGGAAGCATAGGAGAAGATATGTTTCATTAACACGTTCAGAAACGATCATAAACGTTCGAAACTTTCGTCAGACTGACGCAACGTTCATAACTTATGACGTAATGGTTTCTTGTATGAAAACCACATTTTACGTCACTGTGACGTCGACTTTTGACGTAGATGGAAGAAAACTGATAAGATTTTATCCTCGGAATCATCTTCATAAGGTACCATAGTCTGGTCATGATCAGAGCAAGAGGCCAAAACGTGTGACACACTGACAGACAGACATACGTCAGGAAATAGATTTAATCTGGAAGTGGGTAGAAACAACTTCGCCAACCGTGTAGTAGATGAATGGAACAAAGTTCCTGCAGAGGCAGTGCAATGTAGTTTAGTATGATGCTTTAAGATTCGATGCTGTAATGACTGCCATTTATTTTATATTATTTGTTTATTTGTTTTTATTGTTTGTTTATTATCATTTGCTTGATTTCTATTCATTATTAGTTATCTGTCAATTTATTATTATTTAATATTTATCTGTTTGTTCATTATCAAACTACACATATGCTTTTATTTGTTTTATTTATTATTATCTATATTATTACAATTTTTTTCTTTAGTTTACTTATCATTATTATATTTTTTCCGCACCCGACCTAATTATGGACCAAAAGGTCTCCTGTCGGCATGCTCCGCCTTTGTAACCCTTTGTCTAACAGAACAAAACAACATAGCCACATTTTCGACAACTAATAAAGGAATAACAGCTTCGAACAACGGTTGTGAATCAATAACAACAACAACAACACAATACCCACGTTCTGGACACAGATTCATGAAATATTCATAGGGTTGCGTGTGCCCTCAATTCTTGTTCCATCTGAAGTGTTACATGCAAGAATTGACGAAAAGTAGTACAAACATACCGGACGCACGTCAGTCACATGTGTACACACGTACGTACACACATACTTACATGTAAACTTTAAACCCACTATCGGAGAAATAATATCAGAAATTCAGGGAATCCGTATATTTTGACTACTATCTGTAGTCCTCTTCAGCAGAAGATAGTAGTCGAAATATACGGATTTCCTGTACTTCTGATATTATTTCTAAGACATTGGGTTTAAAGTTCACATTTATAAATGTGTTATAACATTACAGTTTCCCCACATACGTATATACATATATTCATGCCTATATACATACGTGCATACATACATAAATACATGCATACGGACGTGAGAGCAATACTTGTAGTAATGTGTATGAAGTTCATATTGTTATTCCACACACACATACATGTATGTGTGTGTGTGTGTGTATGAGAGAGAGAGAGAGAGAGAGAGAGAGAGAGAGAGAGAGAGAGAGATTCACCATGTCCTTGGATCACGTGTTGGATTCATGATCGACAGCTATTTCCCTCTCGGAAGAGAGCTCAGAGCTTATAAGGTATATGACCAATCTATGAGTAACGCTATGACCTTACACGGACACCCAATTCCCCGCCTTCGAGAGTTGGAGTAACGACTCGCAGCGCAGCGATACTGTGTGTGTATATGTATTCATATACATGTATAATTTTTTCTTTGCGTCGTAACTCTTACATGTTTAGCTCAACAAATAAAACAAAATAAGATAAAATAAAACAGAAGACAATCAAAGATGAGGGAAATCCCATTTTTGAAAACGTTGAACAGTCTCAATAGACTCCGCAGATTTGAGCTCAACAAGTCGGCTCTTCTTAAATTAAAGAGAGAGAATTGCTCTCTCTTTCTCTCTTCTCTTGAGTGGTCGAGACGATTCATGGGGTGAATTAACTCGAGAGGAATATAAGATTTGTTCCTAGGACTCCCCCCCCCCTCAGGGAAATCCCAAAAAGTCTGATATTACACTATGATCTCATGAGTCTGTACGTTTACGCTTATACGTATCTGCGTTGTAACATTCACTGGAATTTGGTTGTTATTGAATTATTATTATTTATTATCATTATTATTGTTATTATTATTTATTTTCTTCTAATGGAGATTATTAGTTACGGCATAATGTCAACATGGACTACGGAGAATAAATCCATAAATAATAATAATAATAATAATAATAATAATACTGATAATAATAATAATAATGATAATAATAATAATAATAATAATAATAATAATAATAATAATAATAATAATAATGATGATGAATTAATAATAGTAATACTAATAATAATAAATAATAATAACAATAATAAATAATAATCATAAATAATAATAATAATAATAATAATAAATAATAATGATAATAATAATAGATGAATAAATGAAAATATATATAATCTTATCTTTTGCAATTTCTCACCTCTCGGAAGGGTAGCCTTTAAACTATTCCTGCGATTATGAGAATTGTGCTCCCAATTCCTACGATAGACAGAGGCTCGAGTCAATCTTCTCACCGTCCATCAATTTCCTCAACTTAGTGACGCAGAACCATTTCATCAAATGAATTTTGGTAAATGATCTTGATGATAACAAGGATGATGATGATGATGATGATGATGATGATGATGATAACGATGATGATAACTAAAGAATAATGAATATAACAAAAAGTAATAGTAGTAAAACAAAAACAACAACAATGATAATAACGATGATGATAATAATAACTAAGGAATAATGAATATAACAAAATAAAATAATAGTAACAACACCAATAATAATGATAATAATAACGATGATAATAACAACTAAGGAACAATGAATATAACAACAATAACAAAAAGTAATAGTAGTAACAATAATAATAATAATAACAATAACAATGATAATAATAATAATAATAATAATAATAATAATAATAATAATAATAATAATAATAATATTAATAAACATCATCATAACCTTCTTCAAAGTATCCTGCGCGCATATATTCACGCTGACAGAAGCAACAAGGAAGGATGAAGACGTGCAGGAGGAGGAGGAGGAGGAGGAGGAATTGGGGTCAGGATGAGTGAGAAAATGGCAAAAATGGCGGACACCAAAATAAACTCGATGGGCTTCCCACTTCACCAGATAAAAAGGCCCTTGACTTTTGACCGGGGAAGCTTTTATCCATTCATTACGACGCCGAAAATAATAATGAATAAATAGATAATAATAATAATAATAATAATGATAATAATAATAATAATAATAATAATAATAATAACTAATAATAATAATAATAATAATAATAATAATAATATTATTAATAATAATCATAATAATTAATAATAATAATAATAATAGTAATAATAAATAAAATAGATTATATTTGGTTTAATGTCACAAATTCCTCCCATCAGAAGGCTAGGACGATGCCCCTTACAGAGGGCTTTGTAGCGTGGAATTTAATGAACCATACCCATGGTCCAACTCGCCAGCGGCAGGGTTCGAACCGCCATCCCCTCGACCTTCGCCGCGAGTAACAACGCCCTAACCCGCTCAGTCATCGAGCTTCACTAAATAGATGAAAAATAAAATAGAAAATAAATAAAGATAAAAATAATATCGCTCCTCAACTGAATAAAATTGTCTGACGTGATTAAAATCGCCTGGTGATTACCCAGAATAAAATATACGAACTTCGCCATCGGGCCGAGGGAGAAGACTACGTTACCGTAACAAGCATCAGTCGTAACACCTTCCGTACCGGGTGGTCCCTTTCCCTTTTATTCTCTGTCGCCGGGCGATTTCATTGTGTCATCCCCCTCCATCGCCACGAAAGGGTCACTGGGTGTCACGTATCCCCGTGACGTCACGTGGCGGATCGCGCAAGTCACGTGGTACGATGTCCCTCCAAGATCACTTAAATCTGTCACTGTTACCTCTTGAGGGGCGTGTGACGGGCGGTGGCGGTTGCGGGGCGGTTGCGGCGGCGGTGGCTGGTCTACAGCCCCCATGGGCAGCGGTCAGAAGCCACAACCATCAACAGCATTGCATAAGTCAATTAGATGCACACTCACGGACAGAAGTTTTGACCCAACCGGAGTTCTTCACGGTACAAAACTCAAGTTCTTTGTCAAACAAATTTCTTTTAATCTATTCAAGAAAATTGTTTAACTGTAATATAAATTCTACATAGGAAAATACATCACGTACTCAGTTCAAAAAATATTATTGATGTGAGAATTGTAGAGTGGGTTAAAAATCTTTACTCGTGAACTTACTCGTACACTTCTCATGGAGATTTTATCTTTTGTTTTATCTACTACGTTTGCACGTGTTGTGTCTTCTGTGTGGTGTCTGCATAGCAGTCACAGGGTGTCTAAGCTAATTGATGGTGACCTAAATGGTGGCAAGTTTGACCCAATCAATCGTTTTATATTATTTAATTTATCTATTTATCTTCATTTTCTCACTAAAATTAGAAGATCTTATTCAGCTGTGAATACAACCTCAGGACTTAATGGAATCGTGATGGCTCAATTTTATTTTGCATTTTAATCAGATCCAAATATGTTTTGGGCGTCAACTGGGTTCCTGGGGTCAAAGGTCACGTTCAGGGTTGTTCAAATGTCCCTGAAGACATTCACACCCGGACTTAAAATAAATAAAATAAAAAAGAGTTCACACCCCTTTGACGTCATTATATACTGTACATATACACCAAATGCCCTTTCCATCTTTTAAGGGGGATAGCCGACTGAAAGTACACCAGGACTACACAATACTGTTATGAGAAAGGTGGAAGGTGGAAACACGGGTCTTGATCCGATTATCGAGTTTATTCCTGACCGGTTTCGCTTTACAGTTGCTTCTTCAGAGGAATGAAGATTCCTCTGAAGAAGCTACTGTAAAGCTGTGTTTCTCCCTTCCACCTTTCTCATAATTAACCTGATGTCTCGATATCAACTACACAATACATATACAATAGTTCAATTCACCGGGACATTTCCTTTACTTGTACACACATAAAACAATCTCACCAGATATTCCACTATTACTACACCACGTATTGACAGTCAGTCCACATGACTTCCATCCAATCCAGGTGCCTTTCCAGTTTTTATATATTTCTAATTAATACTTTGCAACTCCTTTGTCTATATGTGAGGAGCCTACACCAGGAGGCGCTGAGTAGCTGCGGCCGAAGCCGTCCCTATGCTCTTGAACTGCTGAGGCCACTCCTGGGAATCGGAAAGCACTGCGGGATTCGAACCTATAACTCAGCGAATATGAGACGAGCACGCTTCCGATGACGCCACCAAAGTATAATTCTCCTCGTCCATTATTCTCTTGGGACCTGTTCACACTAGCGGTTTAAACCGCCGCGGTTCAATTATAGTGTTAGTAAAAGGAGGCGGTCACGCACAACCACGCAGTTTTACTTTGACTACACGGTACCGCCGCGGTTTCCGCGCGGTTCAAACCGCTAGTGTGAACAGGGGGTTTGGCATCTCCCAATGTTACAATCAAAACCTCCCTGTCCATTCTATATTTGATAACTTGAAATACTCAACTCTTTTCCATCTCACAAAACCTTTTCTTCAATTCCCAACCGCTCTACCCCTCTACCCTCTTCCCAGCTCCACCCATTTCGTAGTCAAGAAAATGACGTCACAGAAATTTCCCAGAAGGCCACACTTGCGATCCAATTATCATGGGGCTTTCAAGACACCTTGAAGCGACCTTAGGGCCCAGACGGACGAGTAGGAGTATGAACACTCGCTCATAAAAGTTAACTAGGATCTGCTTATGAAACAGGCGATCGAGACTTCAGATCCTTCTACGCGATGAGTCATTCGAGTCCTTACATTATGTCCTGGATATACAGTGGCTACACACAGACTCGCCGTTTAGAAAGGGGTGTGAAATTCGAACGAGGAGTTTATGTGTATGTTGTCACCAACTTCTTTGGGTAACTGAATGCGGAGGAAAGAGAAAAGAAAAGAAAAAAGAAAAAATAGAATGGGTAAAATGGAGCTTGAGGTAATGTTTCTTCAGTCTAACGCAGTAAAGTTATGTTGATTAACTAATTCACAACAGAGACGCTATTCTATTTCTTTTGATGAATTTCTTTTCAATTCTATTTTACTTTTATTATCATTATTTTCTTTTAAAGAATTTGTCTCATCGCAGAGCTATGGGGACATCCATAATATATAGTTTAAATCAACGATATAAATAGAAATAAAAATAATAATAAAAATAAATAAATGAATAAATAAATTAAGATGGACATGTCACGCGAAACATTTCTCAGAGTCCCAGAAGACTCGTCGACTCGTCGACGAGCTCGAAGTGGAATGTGTCGACGAGTAGAGAGAGAACGGGTTGATAACGGGAGAAGTAAAGGTTGAGAGGGTCAACTCTGACGTCAATCCAACCCCAAACCCCACCCCCTTTTTATTTTATTTTTTATTACTATTTTTTTTTTAGGAAAACCTGTTCAAGCGCCAGATCTCCCGCGTTGGCGTTTTGCTCAATTCCATGTTCATCATTCAAAGCCTCTGAACGGTGAAACATCTATCTTATGGCTTGCTGTCGCTTCCACTGTCTGTTTTATCATTATTTGCTTGATTCTAATTTATTATTAGTTATCTGTCAATGTATTATCATTTACTATTTACCTGTTTGTTTATTATTCAACTTTACCTATGCATTATATCATCGTAATTTTCATTTTTTATTTATTTATTGATCATTATTATAATTTTTTTCCGCATCCGATCTAGTTATGGACCAAAAGGTCTCCTGTCGACATGCTCCGCCTTCAAAATCCTTTGTAAAGCAAACACGTGGATGGGTTCATAAACCACAAACTTATTTTAATAACAGTTATTGAAGTGATGGTTGTTAGTGTGATTATGAGGCGAGTAAATCGAATAATGATATACGATCGATGGTAATAAGATAATGATATTGAATGGGGAACGATATTGAACAAGGAAGAAGTCTTGTTTGATACAAAATAATGTTGTGAAGATCTTCCTCGTTCTGAACAATAAAACGAAGAGTGACATAATGGACAAATATTCTTTCAGGTAGCAAAAAAAAAAAAAAAAAAAAAAAAAAAAAAAAGAGAGAGAGAGAGAGAGAGAGAGAGAGAGAGAGAGAGACGTGCAGGCATGCATAGGTACACACAAATAAGAGTGAAGACACACAGAAAAAATTAAGATCTCAAAGGTCACATGATTATACAACACGTGGCGAGAAAACAGGAAAAAATCCTTTCTAACACATGATCGGTAATAGAAAACGGTGACACTGTTCATTACGAACTCTATAAGACCTAAAGGTAAGTTTTCCTCGATGCAATTATCGCTCAACGATGATCGTTCATGGCTCAACGATAATCGTCAAACGATTGTCTAGAGCACTAATTCTTTGCTTCTGAACGGGGCTGTTTTGCTTTGAGCTGCAAAGCACGAAGATGATCATTTTAACAGAACTTACAACCAACGCGTTTACCCAAATAGGATGTTGTGCCGCCAAAATTCAAGGCAAAAAATTCCTGTCACAATTATATTTTTTTGTATTGTCATCCATTTCTGTTCATTAAAACAGCATCAGTGTAAAGATGAGTATTTTCATATTATCCAGGGGCAAAATTTTGTTACACTGATGTTGAATCAACAAAATACTGACAAACTAGAATTTAGATTTTCTAATAAGGGTGCCGGGGACTTCTGAAAGGCTTGGCAAGGGTGACTCAAGACAGAAAATGTTAGGAACCACTGTGCTAGGCTAATGATACAACTACAGCGAGGAAAACGCACCTTAACCTAGACTAAGCTGCACCAGCTAGAAAAACAAAGGAATGAATATATAAAGTAATTACTTAATAAACAAATATTTAAATAAATGTCTCTCTAATAGAACTGTAGTCAGACTGAATAGTTAGATAACATAACACACACACGTGGTTTGGTGAGGTAGTTAGCGTCGTGACTTCGCACGTGTGAGATCCCGTGTTCGTGCCACGCTCCCGGCGTGAAAAGCTCAATACTACAAACCGTTAATGTCCCCCATGAAAAATCGTCTACGAGTGAGAGTCTTAGCCACTGAATTCAACGAGAGAGTCCGTTACTTTATCGCGAAGAACCACTTCGACAATTGACATCGTTGGAACCAGACACCAGAAAGTGTTGGGGAACAGATTTCCCAAACGATAAGTGATACAGGACCCTTCAGAAACTCCACGAAATCCCTCGTTGACGAACATGGGACAGAAGCTATCAAAAGAAACACCATTTGAGAACTGAGTCTTTATTAATACGACGTTGAGCTTGTTACAGCTTTATTAAGTACAGAGTATGTACTGTTTATTCGATGAAGTTCTGACAAACGAAACGTATTACTAATAAAGGCCCCGCCTTCACATAATCTTTCATTTGATAGATCTTTCGGCAAGTGCCAATTACATAAAGACAGAAGCACTCTTGACGAACATGCTTGGCCTCTCTAGACGTTGGGGCACTTTTCATCAATGTCCCTGTCGGTGTGATGTTAACAAACATATCTGTTGTTGGAGGATGTAGTATTTTAGCCTCCTTAGACCCTGGAGGGTTTTGCACAAACATCCATATCCTTGGAACGATAAAAAAATATAATCTGATAATTCTGGCGGGAACCACATTCCTTCGGACACTGGGCCACAAAAATACGTAACATCAACTGCCCGTTTAGTTCACATGTTAAGCTCTCTGTTCTCTCAGCTCAGTTACATTTACTTGTATAATAAATGGCTTTAGTTTTATCAAGATTTCGATTCATCTCTATTATGTAGATCCTATTAGGATAACGCTCTGGGGAGACAGAGTAGTACTTCTTCGAAACCCTAATGGATTTTTTATTTATCTCTTTTTGACAGTTTGGTCTTCGTCAGGAATGTTATCCTCCATTACCATAATCATCATCATCATTATCATCGTCGTCGTCAGCTTCTTCACCATTATCATCACCAGCACCATCATCACATTCATCATACACAATACTACTAATATCACAATCTTCACCGTCTTCATCATCACATCTTTACGATTATATACCTTTATTAACTAAACTATCACCATCATATCATTGGAACCACGAAAAAAGCTGCTACACCCACAATCACCACCTACAACGCTTGTCGAACGACGTCAGAGGAAAAATCTTATTGTGTTACTTCTTAGCTTGGATGGGGGCAATACCTGTTCAATAAAACCACAAACAGGTTTTCCATTTATTTTTCTTCTTTTAACTGAACACCCATGCATGCCTTGCTTCTACGTACTCCTGGTTCTCATTATCAACCTGACGTTTTACAATTATATTGTTTTCCTGGCTGTGTTGTTTCTGTTATACTAATATTTTTCCTTGCTCCTCATTATACCCAATTATAATTCTAATTAATTTTCTTTAAGCTGCCAAATGTCAGGTGGTATGACTATCATTTACGTTACATGTTTATTTTTCTCTTCTACTTCTTCCCAAAGTTTTCTCTCTTTCTTTGCCTCGAATTTTGAATAATCTTTTACGCTTGGCCAAACTTTGCTCAAGTAGCGTGACTGTTATTTTTGCCTCATCATCCGATCTTCAATTCCTCTCATATAATCTTTTGTTTTTCAATTTTTCGTTCTTTCAGATTTTCTTTATTTTCCAATGCATTGCAAAAATCTGCATAAGTCGCGAGGCCATTTTTTGTTGTTATTATTATTATTATTATCATGATTTTTTTTTTCGGGTCTTCTATTCCTTCCTTATGGATTTTTTTTTCGGATTTCATCTCGCTCCTGCATCCTCCTCCCTCACACACACAAAACTGAAACATAAAAATTGAATTCTTTCTCGGCTGGTTCCTTCCCCAACGTCCAAACTTCGCATCCGTCCCTATTACACTTCTGGAGACACCATCTTGACTCTACCTTCAACAAACCAAGATAACTTACTAACGATATATCAAAGAAGATTGGGTCAAATTAGATTAACTCATCTTATGGACTGATTTATTTATTTTATTTTTCATTATTATTTTTCAAGTCGAAGAAATCCGACGCCATGAAGGGGTAGGACCATTAAGAAACAATCCCTGCACCTAAGGAGAACTAAACTCGAGGTCTTCATCTCTCATAGCGTTCGAATCTGGTTCAAAACAGTTTCCTAAAAGCTTCACCTCCGATAACAGACGCTTCGACCGCTAATGAAGCTAAAGTAAACAACAACTTAAACACGGTGGCGTTCGTTGCGTCGTCTGTGGGTGTTTGCTTTTGCGCGTGAACAAACAGGCCCCCCATGGGCATCGAAGAAACATGCACACTCGACGTCATGATGCTGTTTACATCGCTCAAGAATTTGAGGCTTGGTGAGGGGAGAAGCACAGCTCTTTGTACCTTCTCTCTCTCTCTCTCTCTTTTGATCGGGAGTTTGTATCTCATCTAAGAATGTCTTCATCGATATATGAGTATCGTCTGAATGAAATCGCTTAACATTAGTTATGATACAATATACAAATGAACAAATAGAATAACCAGTGACGGTAATGTCAATCATTTAATTCCGACAGTCGTCCCCGAACTCGAACCGAGAACTGTGAGAACGCAAAACCGACGCTCTACCAACTGAGCTATCGGGACTCTAAAATTCTCCAATCTGGGAATTAATCTCATTCCCAAGGGATTAAGTCGGGTGCTAACTGCCGTCCTAACTTAATTTTTACGGAGTTAGCAGTCGACTTAGTCCATTGGGGAATGAGATTAATTCCCAGGTTGGAGAATTTTAGAGTCCCGATAGCTCAGTGAGTAGAGATCATAAGGCCCACACTAAGCAGTCCTATGTCCTTCACCGCCTGTCATCCCTACCCATAAAGTTATCTCATCTTCTCTTAAAAACAAACCATTTGTTTCAGCGCTCACTACATGGTTACTAAGTCTATTCCATCCATTAACGACTGTTAGTAAACAATGTTAAATATATTTACATATCCTGGCTCTTTCTGGCCCAATATACACATGTGTGGATTATGAAGAGACAGGTCTGGAGGGTCACCATGTTAAAGAATCGGTGGGGGTAAACATATTCAGCTTTCGGTGCGTGATGTCGATGAACTGTGCCTCGCTGCACTGTTATTTTTTATCCAAACAGTGTGGCGGGTCAAGGGTATCCCTTCATTCCAATGGTGATAAGAGTGTGTGTGTGTGTGTGTGTGTGTGTGTGTGTGTGTGTGTGTGTGTGTGTGTGTGTGTGTGTGTGTGTGCGCGTGTGTCCTTGTGTATGTGTTTACTCTTTCTTACGACTTTTCAAGGACTTTTCATGACCCATTCTTGCATTTTTTCCAGGACCTATGTATTGAAATTCCTGGATGTTTTACACAGACCAGCACTTGCAAAATTGACCAGAAAAGGTCATTCAAGGTCATTGGACCTCAAGAGGAACATCATGTCCACTGTTAGAACCACCACAGTTGATGAGGGATTTTTTTTTATTACCATTTGATTAAAAAAAAAAAAAACACGGATGGCAGTATTTCATTTTGGAAGAATAACATAAATTCATGACTTTTGACATCTTTTGAAGAATTTAAGGACTTTTCAGTACCGGATTTTTATAATACAAACATTATTTTTTAGGTCTTTCAGGACCTGTACGACCTGATTTACTTCTGGATACGAGCTATGCACGTAGAGTCCCGTCTCTGTGTTCCACCTGTCGGACCTTAAATTGTCCCACATTATTTGACTTTGCAATTCCAAAATATTCTACGAATCTGTGTGTGTGTGTGTGTGTGTGTGTGTGTGTGTGTGTGTGTGTGTGTGTGTGTGTGTGATTCACCATGGTCTTGGAGGACGTATTGAACTCGTAATCGACAGCTATTTCCCTCCTGAAAGAGAGCTCAGAGCTCATATATAACTGATCTATGGGTAATGCTGTGACCTTACACGCACACACACACACACACAACTCCCAGCCCACGAGTTGGAGTAACGACTCGCAGCGCAGCGATACTGAAATTATTTCAGCCCTGGGCGGGATTCGAACCCGGTCCGCCGTAGTGGCGGCCGGCCGGGAACTCTAACCACTGCGTCATCGAGTCGTGTGTGTGTGTGTGTGTGTGTGTGTGTGTGTGTGTGTGTGTGTGTGTGTGTGTGTGTGTGTGTGTGTGCGTGTGTGAGCATGTTCTCGGTAGTGGCATTATGAAAGCTCGTTGTGCGATGAAAAGTTATTTTCTTTAATGTTCAATTGGCAGTACCCCACGAGTACAAGGCGGGACCGTCGGACGGACGCCTCAAGAGGACAAAGGGACGTTGTCTGTGGCCAGGACAAAGATCCATCTTTTCGAAAACTTCTTAAATCCTTTTTTATTTTCGCCATTCTTGCTACGCAGAAGAAGGTCCACACGGAAAACACACACACACACACACACACACACACACACACACACACACACACACACACACACACTTTCAACGAACGGACGGCTTGACGAACGCTCTGAAGAAAAGTGCAGATTGAGGATACCAACGCAAAGAGAAGTGCCTTTTTGTATTTGCAGGGGGGGGGGAATTGCTCGTGAGGTAGTGGGAAAGTAAGGAAAGAGGAGAGGGGGAGGGATTACTGGGGAAATGGAAGGTAATGAGGATGTGGAGGACTTGGCCCAGGCAGACGGGCGGAAGGTCAACATGAAACGACCACCGGATGACGAAATGGCAAATAAAAATGTAAAGATTAGAAGTATAGAGAGGAGAAATACAGTAGAAAGTGACGAGAATATGTTCCAGGGATTTAAAGAGGGTGGGGGGGACACAACCCCCCCCAGACTGATAAGACTAGAGGAGAGAGTTGATAAGGTGATCGAGGACTTGGAACGTAAGTTAGGTAATGTAGGCTCCATTCTCCAAAGAATTGAAAGATTGGAACAACTAGAGAAGGCTAACAGAAACTTAACTGAAGAAGTAGAGGACCTAAAAAGACAGTTAGGAAATGTAAAGGAGGAGAATGAGAAATTGAAGAAGAATAGTAATGAAAACAGTGAGAAAATAGCTACAGAAGCTAAAAATTGGAGAATAACTCAAGAAGGGAATAAGGTTTCATTCACTGACATAGTCAAACAGCAATTGAAAGAACATAATGAAGACTCAGTTATTAAAGTGATGAGACAGAAGGAGAATATAGTAAGAGAATTAGCTGACAAAAAGAAATGTATAATTATATTAGGAATGGAAGAGAAACATAACCCAGATAGAACCGCAAGAATCAAGGAGGAAAATGAAAGGGTAAGCAGTTTATTAAAATTAGTCCAGGAAGATGAACCAGAAATTATAAAGGAAATTGAGGAAAAATTCAGACTCGGAAAATATAGTACAGATAAGACCAGACCAATTAAGATTAAATTCAGGTCACAAACAACGGCAGAGAAAATTCTATCCAAGACAGGGAAACTAGCAACAAATGATCAATATAAAAAGGTATGGATAAAAAGAGAAATGAATAAGGAGGAAAGAGAGGCAGAAAAGCAGAAAAGAATTGAAGCTAAGGCAAAAAACGAGGAAAGAACGGAGTCAGAGAAAGAGAGATTCTATTGGAGAGTAGTGAACATGAAAATAAAGCAGTTCGACATACTAAAGAAAAACATAAGGGAAACAGAGAACACAATGGAAGTGGCAGAAAACTAAGAGTGTCTTACACAAATATAGATGGATTGATAACAGGATTGAATGAACTGAATGATTATTTGAAAGAAAAAGAACCGGACATAATGGGAATTGTAGAAACAAAATTAAAAGGCCCACTACCACCCAACAGTGTAGGACATGATACATACAATTATTGGATTAGAAACAGAGAGAAAAAACAAGGGGGTGGAGTTATGTTCCTGACAAAGAAGGATATAAACGTGAAAGGTGTCATATATGGAAAGAATACAGTAGAGATGATTATGATAGAAGTGGAAGACCGAGATAAGAAGAGCAGAAAATTTGTGATCAACTATGTGCCTCCGAAAACAGCCTCATGGGAGGAGAATGAACATAAAAGTATGTTAGAGGACACAAAGATAGCATTAACTAAAATAATGGAAGACGGAGGAAGAATAGTTATGATGGGCGACTTTAATTGCAAAGAAATCTGC
>NC_134800.1:8626296-8636296 GCF_046742065.1 Oratosquilla oratoria | reverse complement strand
ATATTGTTATGTGGATGCTGGGTTCGAGTCCTTGGCAGTACCGTATTTCAATTTCTGCATGTCTGCCTTTGACGGCTTAGAATTAAAGTGCATTGTGGTTGTCAAAATATATATATATATATATATATATATATATATGTATATATATATATATATATTTATATATATTGGAAAAACAGTAAACACCAGACTCAATTGAAGGGTTTATTTGCCCGACGTTTCGATTCCCGTCCAGGAATCGTCTTCAGGGGGTAAAATGGTTACAAGATGTGAAATCCTTATAAATCGTCGAAGTGGTAAACCTGGGAAAGGTTCACCCTCTCAATCACGTGTACAAAGCATACCTCATTACAATAATAAATACCTTACAAAAGAAATTAAATATTGGTACCAAAAATAAAAATAAAAAGTTACATGGATGTGAACATAAAACGAGCGTAGCAAAAGTAACAATACGTGACATTACCGTAAAAACAACAGACAATAGGACAGAGATACAAATGGAGGTGGACCAAATGTCCGTAATGAAGTGTCAAGAAAAAAAAAATTGTCATGTTTTTACGGTAGTGTCACGTATTGTTACTGTTGCTACGCTCGTTTTATGTTCACATCCATGTAACTTTTTATTTTTATATTTGGTACCAATATTTCATTTTGTTTTGCAAGGTATTTATTATTGTAATGAGGTATGCTTTGTACACGTGATTGAGAGGTTGATCCTTTCCCAGGTTTATCACTTCGACGATTTATAAGGATTTCATATCTTGTAACCTTATACCCCCTGAAGACGATTCCTGGACGGGAATCGAAACGTTGGGCAAATAAACCCTTCGATTGAGTCTGGTGTTTACTGTTTTTCCAATATGGATCCCAGACTCCATATCTTCACTTACATATATATATATATATACACTGTATGTGCATGTATCTATATATGTATGTATATGACTGTAGTTTTTTTAGATATATACAAAGATAATAAAGGTATCAGTATTTGAGAATGTATGTAGTACCACTGGGAAATGTAACGTGAAGAGCCTACGCCAGGAGACGCTCAGTAGCTACGGCCGAAGCCGTCACCTCTGCCCTATTGTGTGCCTTGGGGACTAGGAGCAGATAACAACCACTCACTGCTGGGAATAGGAGAGGGATGCGGGATTCGAACCCACAATTGATTGATCACACTAGAAAGTGTATGTGCGCTGGTGGCGTCATCGGAAGCGTGCTGGTCTCGCATTTGCTTAGTTGTGGGTTCGAATCCCGCACTCCTTTCCGAGAGAAGAAAATTACTAAGTACAAGAATCCGAAGAAGAATAATTAGGTTCTATACCAGTATCACACGAACACATTTTTCACTCTTTTATTTATTTTGAAAAATCTATATATCTTTTCTATTGAATTGTTACGATTGGTTAAGTTAGGTTAGATTAGGTTAGCTTAGGTTTCCGAAATTCTAGAATTTTGTGAAATATATGCGTGGCATTTATAGACTTTGAAAAGGTAAACGAGTATATATTAGGGAAGACGTGTAGAATTTCGTAGATTTAGTGTAGGGGAAAATGTTGAGGAAGGTGAGGAGTGATTGAGGGTAAGTTGAGGGGAAATAGAATTATTCTGAAGGGAGAAGGCGTTGTAAATTGAGGAAAGAATTTGAAAAACAATTTGATTGAGTAAGGGTTAGGGGAAAAAATTCAGGAATAGACAAACGACAAGGATGTGTATAGAAAAGGAAACAGAAATCCATAAACTTAGAGCTAACGTGTACGGTAACCCCGAGCAGCAGCTACGACGAAAATACCATTCCCCGTAACTTGAATATAGTATATATATATATATATATATATATATATATATATATATATAATATTTATATATATATATATATATATGTATATATATATATAAAAATATATATATATATATATATATATATATATATATATATATATATATATATAAAAATATATATAAATATATATATAAAAATATATATATATATATATATATATATATATATATATATACAACTTAATTGTTGATAGCTCCAAGTAGGAGAGTGTGGGACGAAATACAGATGTCTTTCGGCTCTATAAACAAATCCGTTGGTGACGTCATGTCGCCATTACTTTGAAAGCGTCTTCCGATATCACGACTGAGTAAATATAAGTTGTAAAAGCGACTGAGTAATGAGTCACCCTGCAGTTGAATGGAATCGATTGTGAGCAAATTAAATAAACATCTGTGACCCAAATTCCTGTGAACAGATTTTTTAACTAAAACAAGTTTAATACTGATAATAGTGGTGATTTTATCAAGCTGAATTGGTTGGCGGAATTCATAGTGAATATATATATATATATATATATATATATTATATATATATATGGTAAAATCATGATCAAATAATTTAAAGTAGTATAAGTAGGACCTCTAGAAAAAAGGCATTTGATATACAAATCACAAAATGAGAATTTTTTTTTTAAGAAAATGTGATAAAACGAAATATCTTGCACTCTTTCACCCTTTCTAAGCTCTTTAAAGAACACCACAGAAAATGGGTCGACACCAGTCACCCACTTCTAAAAAAAAAATGATATCTATTGCCAAACCATGTTAGCGTGAGGAAACGACTCAAACGTTCTCCCTTCCGTGAGGTATATCTCACTCTAATACCACGCGTGACTCACGCCATTTAAAGGTAAACATTTCTCTGTTTTCTTTCTTCTTCCTCCTCGTCAGTACCAGTCCCTAGAACTCGAGAGGTCCCGTAACTGCATATGGGTGAGTGACACATTCCTCATGCACTAGGAATAGGCATGAGGTAGACTGACGAGGTCCCACTACAGGAACTACCTGAAGGCGATGTTGTCAATGACTAAGGTAGACGACACTGAAGAAGACTAAAAGGATTATCACACTGGGGTATTTTTCCTCCGACATTCTACCTTCAGCCTCAACTAGAATAACCAGAATATGATTTCGCTTACAAAAATCTAGACTTATCTAAGAATATTTCAACAGTGTCTAACATTAGTATAGGTTTACAATCTATTAGTTCATTATTCAGCTTTCTTATATATATAACAGAAAGATAATTTGATATGTGGAGATTTGAAAATTCAAATATTGTAACTGAAGTCATTTTTACTCAAACGAACAATCAACTGACGGAGCTGGAGAAGCCCGTGGAAGCCCAGTGTGATATCCCCTGAAGACACTATGAAGACACGCTTAATTTTATTCTGATAATCGGAGAGGAGTGCGGGATTCGAACCCACAACTACGCGAATGCGAGGCCAGCACGCTTCCGATGACGCCACCAACTCACAGAGTCTTGTGAGTCTTTTTCTTCTGAGAGAAAATTTTCAAAAATACAAAAATGTCAACGGAGCTGAGAGTCGACAAGACGACGCCATTTTCTTGTTATCAAATGGCCGTGTCTGTTACGGACAAGTGACACTGACTTAATCCCTTATCGGTATATTTTAATGGACTCACAAGTATCCTGATGATACCATGCTGGTGTCACACACACACACACACACACACACACACACACACACACACACACACACACACACACACACACACACACACACACACGCATATAAATGACTGGCACTGTCTAGACATACATTTGACTTACCCTCCCGCTATGTTTGTGCCTTGAAGGTTATGTGTGTTTTGGTGTTTAAGGTGGGAGTTGAAGACATGAGTCTTGGTCCGAGTTCTATCCCTGACTCATTTCGTTTGAACTTCTCTTCTGATGAACGAGGAAGGTTTAGTGTGATACTAAATTGGGTTGTTGGTTGCAGTTTACTAGCGTTTCTATCCAGATGTTAGTCACGAGTAAATCTAGGACGTGATTCTATGATGATCCGGTGTAACGTCTCAAACTCACCATATCAGGAGGCTGGAACGGTGCCCCTTACAGAAGACTTTGTAGCATGGAATTTAATGAACCATACCCTTGGTCCAACTCGCTGGCGGGAGGGTTCGAACTGCCGTCACCTCGACCTCCACCGTAGGTAGCGACGCTCTAATCCTAAAACTAGGACCTATTATGTTACCCTGCTTCCCCAACTATGTGCAATGTTTCGATATTTAGTGTTTATGACTTCACTAGATTCTTTTGTTAGTGGCGAGATGTGTGTTTAGTGTTTGTACAACTTATCTACTCGGCTGAATCCTTTGTGTTTGATATTTTGTGTTTTTCTTTTTCGTGTTTGTGCACAGCCTACTCGCTAGGTTTGCTCGTGTTTGGCAGTCTCTCTGTGTGTGTGTTTTGTATTTCTACATGTGGTCTAATTACTCGAGTTGACACGCTTGTTTTTTAGTGTTTTTTCACATGACTTCCGTGTTTGGGTTGTTTGGGTTTTGTAGGTCATGGGTGTTTAGATGTTTTGCCTATTTAAAAAACTCTCATCAATACTTGGGTGAGCAAGAATAATTATCTTGGCTGGTATGCCAACATATATATATATATATATATATATGTATATATATATATATATATATATATATATATTTTTTTTTTTAAGCAGGAAATTTAATGAAGTATGCCCTTACTACGAACTCGCTTTTTTCTCGGTAAGACTCGAACCGCTAAACAACGACGCTCCAGACAGTTATCATGAAAAAATATATATATAATGTTCCAATACAACTTTATTCTTTTCTGTCTAATAAAATCAGAAACCTTAAATATCATCACTGAAAGGATACGATGAAGCTTAAGATATTTTACGAAACTTGAGATTTATGAACTCAATAAATAACATCATCAAGAATCATTTCGGTTGGAATAATTTGTGTATTCTGCTCGAAGGGAATCCACGAATGCAAACATCGACAACCGCTGCATCTCGTGTCGTCAGACGATTTTATTCACTAGGAGGTCCTTCCCTTGCATTCTCCACACACCCACGGGGGTACCTCAGGGACTGCCTGAGGCACCCAAGGTGTGCCACTGTGAACCCAACTTCACACTGGGGCAAATTGTCGTCAACTGTTTTGTGTTCGTTTGTGTAGAAACGACTTCGGTTACAACCTTTTGTTTTTCGAGTCTCCAAGTCCCAAAAAATAAACAAACAAACAAATAAATAGAAATAAATGAATAAATAAAAATAACCTTTAGGTAAAATATTGAGAGAGTGAATGACGAATTAAGAAAAAACTAAGACGAATATTGGATACATTGTCGACATGTTGTTAGAGATATCTAGTATATTGTACGCGAAGTCTTCTTCTAGGTATTCAAATTCTCAACAGTTGACGAGAACTAGCCCATTGTGAAGCGACTGCAAGGATCCCAGAGCTTGAAATCTCATTACAAGCGAACCTCCCTCATCGTCTCGACCTCTTCCACAACAACCTCTCACAAGAAACACAAAGCACAAGGAACGCTTTGCCGTGGGTCCTTGGTCAAAGTAGGAAGCACAAAGGACTTCTTGAGGGGGCCGTCCCTAGGGGCTCCTCCTTCAGGGACTTCAGGGATTAAGGTCAAGGGTGAGGTTCTCTTCCTCGAGATTTTTTTTTTCTTTTTTTTAGTTTCATGTTTTAAGACTTCTGTACAAATAGGACTTCGTAAAACAGTGCACATAAAGTTCCGTATAAACACAGCAGATGGTGGATGGAGGACCTACACACACACACACACACACACACACACACACACACACACACACACACACACACACACACACAGACCTTGGGTGAAGCTATACAAGAACCATTTTCCTCGCTACACCTGGACTACCGATGACCCAATTCTGGCACGGTGAGTCTGGAGTGAAGAGGTGTGCTAGCCGACAATAGCTCATCCATCTACACGCACGCACACACACACACACACACGCACGCACACACACACACACACACACACACACACACACACACACACACACACACACACACACACACACACACACCCACACACACATATATATATGTATATATATATATATATATATATATATCTTGATAGCGCAATCGGTTAAGTCACTCATTTGTACCGTGCTAGCTGAAGTTCGGATCCTTAGCTTGACCACGTATCAATTTCCACATGTATGCCCCCTTGAGTTTCTCGACTGCAATGGCATAGAATTAAAAGTGAATTGTGGCTGACAAGATGTTTAAATATATATATATATATATATATATATATATATATATATATATATATATATATTATATATATTCATTGATATGAGTAAGGCAAGCCGCTGTGTATTCAACCAAGAGGAACCCCTGAATATTAAAAGGATGTGCGTACGTGCGTGTGTGTGTGTGTGTATGTGTGTGTATGTGTGTGCGTGCGTGCGTGTGTGTGTGTGTGTGTGTGTGTGTGTGTGTGTGTGTGTGTGTGTGTGTGTGTGTGTGTGTGTGTGTGTGTGTATGCTTATCTTGACATCCTTCTCTGTCTGAAAAAAAAAATCGATCGGGAGAACACAAACTTTTGACTAAGATTGTACCAATGCATTTCTTGCTCAGCCTCAAACATGTGTCGATAACGTGCGTGACATAGATAAGATACAGCTGCCACCACTTCTACAGTGGTCGATACCCTCGACGGAGCTGTGGAGGACGTACATCTGCGTGTCGTAAAGTTACGACATGAGCGAGGCTTTTGCGACCTCGTAAACTTAAAAGTTAACGTAAATGGTCTACGGAAAGCGCTATTGGTTACTGTAGTACCCAGAAATGAAAGCAACCGTGCAATTACGTGATGACGTAGCTAAAATAATAATAAATAAATAAATAGATACATAAATAAAACATAAAATTTCTATTAACTTCCGTCTAGTTCACTAGCTTATCCACAAACCTCCCAGTAAATTTTCTAAACATACCCAACCCCGTGAGTAGGTAAAACATCTACTTTCTAATATCGAAACATCGTTCACCATCGTTGACGAAACATCATTTCAAAAGCGTGGTCCCTAGTCTCTTCTTACACTGGCGGAGGCCATAATACACATGAGCAAACTTTCGCAGAACTTGATTCGCCAAATGTGCAATAAACTTGGCACCGTTGGTCGTCGCCTCGGCCGCTGACCTAGAGACTAGAGAGAGCCCCTATGATAAGACGAGGAAACACAGATGATGTCATCGATCTTCTGGCACCTTCCTTCCTTCTCTGGCACTCGGTGCCACGTCGTATGACCCGATGCACTCAGATCACCTCCCTCCTCCCGCCACACACCTCAAATCGGTCACACCGCTAATTCGACGATACGAGTTTGAGTCCCAACCCAAGATTGAAAATTTCGGCATCGTTGCACTGAGAGCTGGTACTCTGACTCTGGTGGGCAAGGAGTTTTGTATGTGTGTGTGTGTGTGTGTGTGTGTGTGTGTGTGTGTGTGTGTAAGAACACAGCATTACCCATAGATGGGGCCATATACACGTTCTGAGCTCTCATCCGGGAGGGTAATAGCTGTCGATCACGAGTCCAACACGTGGTGAATCATCCGTAAACTTTTTTTTTTTTGCCAGACGATTTCATTCAGGTGAAGGACTTCTTACCCAGGAAGGTAATTCTCCCCCTACACGATCAATAATATTGCGCAATATTCCGTATTGCACAATATTATTGACGGTGTAGGGATGGTTCGTGATGGGACAGGAGAGAGTGATATCTGAAACCGCTTATTAGTCACAACCCAAAAGCAGACGGTGTCGGCAAAGTGGTCAATACTACTGTACAATACTGAGCAATAATACTGAATATTGCGCAATAATATTGATCGTGTGGTCTATACAATATTGAGCAATAATATTGAATATTGCGCAATAATATTGATCGTGTAGGACACGCTTAAGAAAGGGGTGAAGAAAAGGGGAAAAAGAAAGGGGGAGGGAAGGGGGGGAAAGGGAGTAGAGAATAAACTAGGAACACAAATTTCCAAACTCAAGTTGAAGTATCGACCTACAAACTACAAATGTACAAATTCTACAATTTACCTAATCTCCAAGACATCACAGACTTACCAAGAGTCACACAGATTAAATTGCCAATAGGATAAATAGATATTTCATCTTTTTGGTAAGACAGACTTGTGAGCTGGGGTGAGGATGGTGGCGGATAGGGTGAGGGAGGGGGATAGGGTGAGGGTGGGGCTAGGGTGAGGGTGAGGGGGATAGGGTGAGGGTGGGGGTAGGGTGAGGGTGAGGGGGATAGGGCGAGGGTGGGGATAGGGTGAGGATGGGGGATAGGGTGAGGATGGTGGGGGATAGTGTGAGGATGGTGGGGGATAGGGTGAGGGTGGTGGGGGATAGGGTGAGGATAGTGGGGGATAGGGTGAGGATGATGGGGGGTAGGGTGAGGGTGGTGGAGGGATAGGGTGAGGATGGTGGGGGATTGGGTGAGTATGGCGGATAGGGTTAGGGAGGGGGATAGGGGTGAGGATGGTGGGGGATAGGGTGATTATTGTGGGGGATAGGGTGAGGATGGTGGGGGATAGGGTGAGGATTGTGGGGGATAGGGTGAGGATGGTGGGGGATAGGGTGAGGATGATGGGGGATAGGGTGAGTATGGTGGGGGATAGGCTGAGGATGGTGGGGGATAGGGTGAGGATGGTGGGGGATAGGGTAAGGATTGTGGGGGATAGGGTGAGTATGGTGGGGGATAGGGTGAGTATGGTGGGGGATAGGCTGAGGATGGTGGGGGATAGGGTGAGGATGGTGGGGGATAGGGTGAGTATGGTGGGGGATAGGGTGAGGATGGTGGGGGATAGGGTGAGGGTGGGGGTATGAGACTCTCATAGGTGAAAAGGGTGCTTACAGGGTGAAGATTATAAAAGTTGAGACCAATTTATTAACCCGAAGATGTTTAAAGGCGACACGATGACGAACTTTACACATCTTATTCTGGCGAGCGCTGAAACTATCGTTTGTTTTAAGAAACGGTTAGACAACTATTATGGATGGCAGGTGGTCATGGACATGGAACTGCCTAGTGTAGGCCTTACGGTCTTTTCCAGTCTCCTTCACTCTTATGTTCTTGAGTTCTTATTCTTTTCGGATTAGGCAGCGTCACCGAATTGAAACAGTCAGCACATTAAATACGGTTACGCACTGAAATAATGTCAGGAGCCCACGCCAGGAGACGCTGAGTAGCTGCGGCCGAAGTCGTCACCTTTGAGTGCGGGATTCGAACCCGCAACAAAACGAATGCGGGACCAGCACGCTTCCGATGACGTCACCAGAGCTCTTGATTTACATATGTTATTCTGTTTAACGTCAGACGATTTTATTCAGCTGCAGGTGGGGGAGGGAGCTGGAGGAGAGGGTGAGGGTGAGGGGGGTTCTTATGGAACTGAATGGGGGCTAGATCGATTTCCCCCCCTCCCCCGTTCCCCCCTTCCCCCCAAAAGTCATCCACCTTAAGTCAGAATTACATCATAATTCATCACCGGTCGGATGGACCGTGGGAGAGGGGGGAGTAGGTGTGAGGGGGGGGGAGTAGGAGTGAGGGGGAGTAGGTGTTAGAGGGGGGAGTAGGTGTTGGAGGAGGAGTATATGTGTGGGGCAGTAGTAGTAGGTAGCAGGTGGTAGTAGGTAGCAAGTGGTAGTAGGTAGCAGGGGGTATTAGGTAGCAGGGGGTAGTAGGTAGCAGGTGGTAGTAGGTAGCAGGTGGTAGTAGGTAGCAGGTGGTAGTAGGTAGCAGGTGGTAGTAGGTAGCAGGGGTAGTAGGTAGCAGGTGGTAGTAGGTAGCAGGGGTTAGTAGGTGTGGGAGTAGCAGGTGGGGGAGTATTAGGTAGCAGGTGTTGCTAATATTGGGAGTGGGTTTAGGTCGCAAAGGGTGAGCGGTTTAAAGTGTGGGTTAGGTAGAGGAAGGAGGTTTAGGGGCTTAGATTTAGATGAGGTTTAGATTTTCTAACACTCAAGAACATTCTAATTTTGGTTAATTTGTTATTATTATTTTTTTTTTTCAAATGTAAAAATATGTATTTGGGATCCGGGCGATTCTCATAAACAAAATGTTGCAGGAAGAGGAGG
>NC_134800.1:8576296-8616296 GCF_046742065.1 Oratosquilla oratoria | reverse complement strand
TGGGTGCGCTCCTCTGTGGTATGCAGATCGTAAAAAATGAAGAAGAATGCAGAACTCGCGGGAGGTAAGAAGTGGCGTGACATGCAAAACTGACCCTTATTTCTTTGCGTCTGAAAGACGTATGTCCCTTGCTCTGCCTCACAGGTTCTCCAAGTCTCGTAGTACCCCTGGAGTCGTTTTTGTATATATCTAATCATCATTCCCTCCCTGACTCAAGAAGCAATATATTCATTGTCAATATCATCTGTGAGTCTTACGATGTCTGATGTCCTGTTGATTAAGTAGGTCACTGAATATGCAGAAGTGTATTTCGTATAAAGTTTAGCATTCCATTAGTACGAACACCTGTGATCCTCATCTCCTCTCACCATCTAAACAGTCAAAAGCATTAAGAGTCCAAGTTTCATTTTACTAATTGAAACACAATCTCTTGTTATGCTTTTTCATGTCTCAATGAAATACTAACACCAGTCTTGTACACAGAGTAAATAAATTTTATAACCAATCATTATATTATAAATAAAACGGGTAAATAGATATAAATAAAAACAAATAATGTGGAATAAATAAACGTTTATATAAATGAACGAAGATATATTAACAAATAATGTTCAACATTTATCTATATCTTAAAAAAAAAAATCTCCTTTTTATGTGAGGTAGCCAACTCAACTATGCACTCACTCTCCGCCCATTCCACAACCATCCTCTTTGTTAAACTAACAAATGATATTCATGAATAAAGAAAACACACACACACGAAAAACTAACACACACATTCTTGTGATTTCGACTACAAATTTGTTCCCACAAGTCAGACAGTAAATCAACTTGACTCACTGCGATTACATCAGATCTTTTTATCAATGTTATCACTTTCGGTAAATCAACACATGATTTCATTATTCTGTTATCAGCAACGCCTTACTGCATTGTAGACATATGACTAAAAGAGACCCTTTGTTTTATGCCGAGGATGAATACAGAATAAAGAAATAAGAATTGATATATCTATTATATACCAAAAGACCCTATCTTCCTTATAAGAAAATAATAATAATGTAAATGAATGTATAACCATTAACAGATAAATGTATAAATACATAAATGTATGACATTGAAAGGCTGACAAGTAATAAATGATAGAGACCAACGATGATAAATAATAAATGATAAGCATGATTGAGTCAATGGTAATAAATAATGATAAATAATATAAAATAATATAAATAAATCAGCCATTGTGATAAAGTACTCAAGCCAACACATATATGTCAATGTGTCAGCTCTCGAAAATAACAATAACAAATAAAAATAAATGACAAACAAATAAGTGAACTAATAAACATATAAAATCACAAAGAAGCAAAATCATTGCAACAAAATTTTCCAGAATAAATTCGAAAAAAAAATCGACAATCGACATTTCTTTTAACATTCTTTGTCCATCAACTGATATGACGTCATCTCAAACGTTAACGTCACATAAAACGCAGCGTGACGTAATGTCACTCACCAAAACGGATTAAGCCGTCCACGACACGACGTCGTGTTCTCACATAACCACGGATGTCCCTGGACGTTTCTACACGTCACGACCACGTATGAAAGCATCCATAGATATTCATGTTTGACATCACGACGTCGTGTCGTCGACGACGCACGGCAAAAAGTCGATACGTGTGAAACGAGCCGGTACAAGGATGAAGACAAACCACTTAGGGAGGTGCGAGAGGTAAGTAAGGTGTTTTGCCAAGGGCCTGCCTGAAGGCCTTGGGGTGAGGGGGTGAGGGGGGAGTCTAAGTCAAGAAGTAACACGCATTCCTGTTTCTCTCCCCACTCCACTCTCTCTCTATTCTCTCTCTCTCTCTCTCTCTCTTTCTATCCCTTTCCTCTCTCTCAACTTCTCTCTCGTCCTCCCTCCCCTTTTCTTTTTCTCCCTTGTCCCCCTCTAAGTCCACCCAGCAACAGGAAGATTAAAAGAAAAATAATCATAAATAAAATAAAATAAATAAATAAATGTACTACTAGGTACGGAAGGGAAAACAGGGTCAAAGAAAACGGACACGAAGGTAGAAAAAAAAAAAACTCTTATACTTGAATGAATGTTTATGTCCATCGTAGTGTTGAAGCTCTTAAGTTCTTTGAAAACAATCGAAATGCTCTTGTAAACTCCTTCAAGATCCTCGACCTCACCGCCACCACTTTGATGGCATTCATTCGCCCTGTGACGTAGGCCTGCGCACTAGAGGCGAAACAGTCGACCCACTTCGCGCATGACGTCACGTGGGGTTTCGAACCCCCCAGGTAACCAGAGCTTCTGTCCTAGAGAGATGGTGAAGGAGAAAGATATTTACGGCAAATCTCAAAAAAGTAGAATTGATAGTAATCAGGCAATAAAAATATCAATAATATTAGTAATGATAATGATAATAATAATAATAATAATAATAATAATAATAATAATAATAATAATAATAATAATAATTTAATTATAGTAA
Organism: Oratosquilla oratoria; assembly: GCF_046742065.1. NCBI lineage: Eukaryota > Metazoa > Arthropoda > Malacostraca > Stomatopoda > Squillidae > Oratosquilla > Oratosquilla oratoria. The sequence continues at coordinate 8,613,795 of NC_134800.1, read as the reverse complement.
TAATAAACTTGCGTGCCTCTGGTCCTTAGGGGTGTCACTCAAATTCATAAAATACTGATTACATCAAAGTCATGCAATCAACGACTCATGACGTCAGGAAGATAGACTGACGCACAGCCAATCACTGGGTCCGGGGGGTGGGGTCAATGAGCGTATTGTCCAATCACAGGCTTCGCTTTCCGGTGACGTTCTTGGCGGACAGTGTCTCTAACAAACTTCGAGAAGAAAAAAAAAAATCGGCGTTTAAGTTTATATTATTTTAATTTTAACGGTTTATCTACCATCAACCCATCGCCCACTACTCCAAGCATACGTCATAAACGTTCATTCTCATTCCTCTCACAATTCGCAATTTGTTCAACTTCTTCCCGCTCGTCCGCCTACGCGGTAGCCTTTGTGACGTCATGTCGCTGGTTTGTGACGTCATGTCGATTCCAGGAGCTGACCAATGCAGCGTCAAGGAAGAAGACTGACTTGAGACTTGTGCTCCAGGCAAGAAGTTAAGAAGACCTTCGATATTATGAGTTGCTGGTAGTGAAAGTGGAAATGTCCTTATATATATTCTCGGTAGAGAATATAAGAATATATATACTCGATGATAAACAATATTATATAAAAACTGCAAATATGGTACATCTTTGTCAGTGTTCCTCTTATTAGCAAACACATGCATTTCAATCGACAATTTTACGTTGATGGAATAAGGCAGTTATTTTTGGATACTTGTGATATGTCACAAGTCAGTTTGATAAGATAAACAAGCAAATGAAGTTCATTAAAATGAATTCTTGGACGAGGTTCACATAGTGAGGACGAAATATGTATTCAGTGTGTCCTTAGTACTGATCAGAAAAAGTAGGTTGTTGTTACTATTGTTGTTACTGTTGCTGTTGATGATGACGTTGTTAACTTACAATGTCAGTGATTTACAGCATTGGAGTTATCATTATGTAAACAATAGTCATTCATAGCAATTGTGTGTGTGTGTGTGTGTGTGTGTGTGTGTGTGTGTGTGTGTGTGTGTGTGTGTGTGTGTGTGTGTGTGTGTGTGTGTGTGTGTGTGTGTGTGTGTGTGTGTGTGTGTGTGTGTGTGTGTGTCGGGACAATGTTCTCAGTGACGCCCCCTCCACCCCCATCCCTTACTGCCTATCATAGCTATTGGCTTGCGAAATAATTAAACAAAATTTAAATTTCGTATTTAATGTCTATATTGTAGAAAGGCTAAGGGGAAAAATACTTCATATTCTGTTGATTCTAACGTAAAATTCGTATATTACGGTAAAATAGTCAGGGCTGCTTTGACCTTTTTTTATTATGATTCTTTTGTCAGCCTTGTGAGCGGCATGTCCAGACTAGAACTGCCAATCCCTCCCCACCCCCTTAAATGTGCCGCCCCAGGGCATATAAAAAGACCACCCCATGTAAGGGCCGTGTGTGTGTGTGTGTGTGTGTGTGTGTGTGTGTGTGTGTGTGTGTGTGTGTGTGTGTGTGTGTGTGTGTGTGTGTGTGTGTGTGTGTGTGTGTGTGTGTGTGTGTGTGTGTGTGTGTTTGTGTGTGTGTGTCGCGTCCAAGCACATAGTACAGATACCGGTAAAGTGTAGAATATTCTCATAAAAATGAGAAAAACAAACAAACAAAGAAAACGGAGATGACACAGCGAGTATTCGGGGAAACGGCCATTTTGCTTTTGTGATCATCATTATATCTTCGAAAGCAAATACCAAAGCCATGATTCAGATTAGGAACGCGTCCATTTCTCTTCTACAGAATAAAATGTCCTTTTTAACTTCCTTCCATGTCCCCTTGTATTTCTTTTATATCAATTTAGTGTGCGTGCGCACGTGTGTGTGTGTGTGTGTGTGTGTGTGTGTGTGTGTGTGTGTGTGTGTGTGTGTGTGTGTGTGTGTGTGTGTGTGTGTGTGTGTGTTGGGGGTTAATAAAGTAGTATGGTGAAAGATTGTTCTTCCTCTAAGTTAATGAAATTCCTCCTAGTACTGGTGCAGTAAATCGAAAATAAACAGTCGACACGCCAGACAAGTCCCGTCCTCCTCAGTTATGACATTCTTCCAAACACCATGACATCTCGAAAACAAACATTAAAAAAAAATGGCCGTGAGACATGGAACATGATAAGGCATTGCAACAAAGAACATTGTTGCGTAACAGCTAAACAAAACATCGAAAGACGTAATAGCACACACAGAATGATACGTCATCATCGTGAATGATTTAGCACATGTCTGTGTTTGTCCGCTTAAGTCCAACACGACACTTCGCCACAAAAAAAAAAAAAAAAAAAAAAAAAAAAAAAAAAAAAAAAAAAAAAAAAAAAAGACAGTTTATGGACATCGGGTCCCTTCCCTCATCATCACATAATGTGTTATGCTTGTTATCCATACACGAAAACATTGGATCGCATACTAATTAAGGCGAAAGTGATGTTGGGTAGTTATGTAGCAGGTGTTGTAGAGGAGTGGGGGAGGGACCTGGTAGGAAAGAGTTCTTTTCGCAAACGCGGAAACTTGACGTCGGTTAGGAGTGAAAACAATCCTTGGGTTTATTTGCTGCACATTCTTCTGCAAGTCATTCCCCCAGTAGACGTTCCTCGCGTACAGGGTGAGACAAAAGTCTTGTCGCACACCCACGCGTTTGGTCTCGTAAATGAAAATATAATTTGTACTTACTTTCGTGTTTTAATTTCTTAATGGAGTAGTTAATACAGTTCACCATTATTATTATTATTATTATTATTATTATTATTATTATTATTATTATTACTATTACTATTATTATCATAGGCGCCCTTTTGGTCTATATATGGACGTCGGTGAAAATGAAAAGATAACCATATGATTATGAAAGTGGATAAGCAATATGAATCTATACAGAAATGAATAAATGAGTCAATGAATAAATAAATTAATAAATAAGTACATAGGTAAACGAATAAATCTATAGGTCGACTAACTTATGAATGACGTGGTGTCAGGTATAACAAACCTCGATTTACTGTATTTACTGTAGTGTACAGATGACCTTGACAAAAGAAGAGAGAAAGAGAGAGAGAGAGAGAGAGAGAGAGAGAGAGAGAGAGAGAGAGAGAGAGAGAGAGAGAGAGAGAGAGAGAGAGAGAGAGAGAAATTGTGCCTCAGAAAATGTACTTTAAATTGTTTCGTCACACTGTCAAATCCATTGATCCACCTTATCAGTTGTATCTGGAAGATGTTGGTCATCAGTTTGAACATCGCGAACACGCAAGGGGGACTAGACTAGACTAACGAAAAAAAAATAAGACGGATGAACACAATTTTCCAGACAGATCAATGTATTTGACAAAATTACGAAACATTTCGAAGAATGAACACATTATTTTGGGATACCCTGTGGATTGGTTGTGGAAACTGTATTATTTGGGTGTCAACCTATTTGACAACAGTCCCTTTGGTGTTAACAATGGTGATGCCAACAATGTCTCCGTTGATGACATCTTGTTTGACTGACTGTCGAATTCACAATTATTTATCTCCTGTTTGTTTGTTTGTTCGTTTGTTTGTTTCTGTTGTGAAGGGAAGTCCATTGAGGCTAGGCATCCACCACTCATCCATCTATCCATCCCCACATCCACCCATCCATCCATCCACTCGTTTATTTATCTATCCAATCCTTGACCCCATATCTCTCTGTTCCACCACTTTTCGGCTCGTATTTCATTCCTTTTCGTTCGTTCATTTCGTTCAGAATACTTCAGCAGTGTTTAGTTTCAAGTTGGGTCCTTTTCCGTCTTGATCCAAGCGCACTTAGGATGCCACGTCCAGTTTTAAGTTGAAGACTTAGTCTAAGTGTCTTGTTTATGTTTGGCGTCCGCGCGTCTTCTTCAGTCTTATGTCCAGGGACATAGCAGAGGTGGGACGGGAAGGGGGGGGGGGAAGTGTGTATGTTTAGGTGTGTTGTATATCTGTAATTGTACGGATTGTTTTGGCTATCCCACTTATTTAAGGGGAAAAGGATATTGCTAATTATATATGTAATGTATATACGTATACATGTATAGATGTATGTACACATGTATGCATATATATGTATGGATGAACAGTATGTATATGTAAGTATATATGTATATATATATATAAATGCATGTATGTATGCATAATATATATATGCTGTATAAATCATCATTATTTCAAGTTTACTGATGCATCTGTAATTTCTTCACTTTTATCGTTATCAGATTCTTTATCTCAAACTAATTTATCTCTACAGAGAACCGAAGTTATTTTTGGGCCCAAAAAAGCAACAGGAAATGGTCACACTCGCTTTGGCCTCAGTTATCTGTGGACAGTTCCTTCTTTTGCCAAAATTAGTCATGGGTTCGATTCCCGCACTCCTCTCTGATTCCCAACGGTGACTGCTAGCTACCTGCCCCCTCCCCCAAACAGCCCACCAAAACGCACCATAGGGTAAAAGTGACGGCTCCGGCCGCAGTTACTCAGCGCCTCCTGGCGTAGGCTCCCTACTAGCCAACGAAATCAGACCTTACGTACAGGGTGATACTTATTCTCGTATCGTGGTTTTCGTCAGTTGATTTTTATTCGTTTTTTGTGCTACCTCCCCCCCCCACCCCCATCCCCTCTTCCGTGGGGCTCATCTTAGATCAAACGGCATTGAGGAACTTCGTCTTTGTTAACGGTCGTCTCTCTCTCTCTCTCTCTCTCTCTCTCTGTTTATCTTTGTTTACGACTAAACGCTGAAACACGAAACAGATTGAGCTTCGCGCGCATCAGTGAGTTTCGTAAGTTGAATCTTCATTAAAACGTGGCGACAAAAGAGTCTTGGAGTGGAAAGAGGTTAAAAAAGAAATGCCTTGATTTTTTATTTATTTAATTATCTATTTATTTACTTGTTTATTTATCTGTTTATTTAGTAATTTTTTTTTTGGGGGGTGGTAGAGAGAATTCCCTGGTTCCTTAGTTGTTTATTTGTTTGTTTGTTTGTTTGTTTTCTTGTGGAAGGTAGGTTTCCCTCCCTCTTCCCATCCATCCTGCTGGTCCAGAAACTGAATAAAATCGTCTATTTTTAGCCAGAATAAAATGATTGCATGAAATGAGGTACAGTGGATGATGACCCCAGTATTACCCGCGGTGGTAAAAAAAAAAAAAAAAAAAAATCCAAACGTCTTTACCCTCTCTCTCTCTCTCTCTCTCTCTCTCTCTCTCTTTATCACGATGTCACTGTCCCTCGACCTTGCGACGATCCAAGAATCCCAATCAATCAATCAGTAAATCGATCAATCGGAAGATTTTCACTCAACAGCAAGTTGCCTTCAGTCTCGCTTCGTTCTACGCGGGTCCTAACACATAAGGCCAAGGTGACTGCGTTTCAAATGAATACTGATAAATTTAAATAGTAAAGTATGTATTTTTTGTTATTTGTTTATTTTCTTATATGATTTTGGCGGGGTTCACAGAGGCAAATGACAACTCAAAAGTGGCCCAACATAAATAATAATAAAAAATGAAAAAGAAAATAAATAGGAATAGATAAGTGAATAGATCAAATGAATTAAAATATTAAAGTAAAAAGATAAATTAAAAGTTGTGAACAACGAGAAATGGACGCGTTGCTAACCTGAGTCATGTCTTTGGTATTTGCTGTCTAAGATATAATGATGAAGACAAAAGCAAAATGGCTCTTCCTCCGAATACACACGCTGTCACCTCCATTTTTTTCTCATTTTATTAGAATATTCTGCACCTTACCGGTATCTGTACTATGTGCTTGGACGCACGCACACACACGCACGCACACACACACACACACACACACACACACACACACACACACACACACACACACAGTTGATAGAGTCCCCGGCTGCCACTACGGCGGTCCGGGTTCGAATCCCGCCCAAGGCTGAAATAATGTCAGTATCGCTGCGGGGAGTTGGGTGTGTGCGTGCGTGTAAGGTCACAACCTTACCCATAGATCGGTCATATAAGAGCTCTGAGCTCTCTTCCGGGAGGGAAATAGCTGTCGATCACATGCCCAACACGTGATCCAAGACCATGGTGAATCACACTCACACAGCTTTCCCTCATCCGACATCCATTTGGTTTCCATTTCTATTCTGGCTTCGTGTGGATGAAGGGACATCCCCTTCTCCCGCCCACTGCCTGGGTCAGAAGCAATGCAGCAAGGCACAGCACCAACACAGCAAGGCCCGACAGTCGAAGCGGGTTTATTACCCCCACCGAGAACGAGGACGAGGACATGGAGGGAGAGGAGGAGGAGGAGGAGGAGGAGGAGGAGGAGGAGGAAGAGGTAGACTCGCCAAGTATGTTCGAGCATTGAGGTCATATGTGTTGTCCCATTAAGAAAATATAATAATAATAATAATAATAATAATAATAATAATAATGATAATAATAATAATAATAATAATAATAAGAATAATAATAATAATAATGCTAATAATAATAATAATGATAATGCTAATAATAATAATAATAATAATAATAATAATAATAATAATAATAATAATAATGATAATAATAATAATAATAATAACAACAACAACAACAACAAAAAGGGCATCCGTGCATCTTCTTTCGTCACTCACAAACCTCATCCCAAGGACGAAGACGACACCAAAAGGGAAAAAAAATAATAATTAATTAATAAACAAGAATAAGAGTAAATGAAGTAATGTATATAATTATATATACATGTATTCTCTCTCTCTCTCTCTCTCTCTCACACACACACACAAAACCTTGAGGCTCCATTAATCACGAAAGATCGACCTATTCGTACACAACAAAACTGTGCCAAGCAAGGAGGACCCAAGACGTCGTCTGACATTCTTGATAGGCCCGTTCTTGGAAACTCAGGTCACCACGACCGACAACCCGGGTCATTGTTCTCGTCTTTAGCCTGACGAAGTCGATGACGAAGGTGTATAGAGACCCACAGTTGACGTTGATAGAGATTGACGTCATGGGACGGGTTGACTAAAGGCTGGTTGATTGATGAAGTAGATGGTATACAATGGTAGAGCATGACGTAATTTTTTTTATCTATTATGTATATATTTCTGAAGCGAATTTGTTAATCAGTAATGACAAGTATCTCTTGTATAAAATATTTTTTTCTGAAAGATATTGTTTTCTTCACTACATGTATATTTGTTCATAGAAAGAAAAACTAAATGAAAAAAGTCACCGGATATGACGTCATTTCCCGGACGATGACGTAATGTCGTTAACACAAGAGCTCATTTGCCTAAAGAGCAAACTTTACAAGGAATGTTGTTCATTCTTTTATATTAGTCTTTATGTCCATTCTATGTCGGCAGATGATTTAAATCACACACACACAAACATACTATTGAAACTAAAGCAAAAAATAGTTATAGATCGTTGTTAACTCATCCTAATAATAACATTGATTAAATTTTCACCATTTTATTTTGGTCTCTATTCTTCTCAAATTCCTACGAAAGTCAGCAAAAATAAATAAATAAATCAATCAATCAATAAATTAATAATAATAAATAAATCAAACAAATAAGTGAATAAATAAACAAATAAAATAACAATAATAATAACGAAAATAAATAAATGGATAACAATAATAAATATCTAAACCCTGCAAAAATAACAAGAAAATAAAGAATAAAAATGAATAAACGAAAAATGATAATGGAAAATCTAAAATTTGCCCCACCCCGAAAAAAAAAACAGAAATAGCCTTTCAAAGTCATTTATCTCACTCTGGTTTTAAATTGAACAATGAGTCGTGGATCGATGCTCAACGCAATTGAACCATCTTAAGAGAACCTGAGAATGAATAACCACCTCCCGTTTTCTTTGCAGACGTCGAGGACGAACTGCGTTGCCACTGGCCAGACTCCAGAGCATCTGCGCAGGCGTCAGAAGTAGGACCGAGACTCCCAAAGTACAAAGGGCAAAGGTTCGAGTAACGGCTCTTGACTTCAGGAAGCGACAGTAACAAAGAGTGAACGAACAAGAGTACAGACCCTACCCCCAAGAGGAAACTGTCTTAACCGGTTTAACCGTCAGACCAGCGTGACCGTTGCAACCGCATCACGCGAGAGTAGACACCGCCGCCATGGGTTTGGGTACGCTGGACATCGTCCTCTTCTCGATCTCCCTCCTTCTGAGCGCAGCGATAGGAATCTATCACAGCATCAAGGGAGCTAGAGCGACTCCTGATGAATACATGCTAGGAAACAAGAACTTATCTCCGCTGCCTTTGGCCATGTCCCTGACGGTCGGAAGCATCTCGGCCCTGACGATCTTGGGGAACGCTGGGGAAGTCTACGCCTACGGGACACAGATATGGGTCATGGACATCGGGCTGGTTGCAGGCATCATCGTTGTGGCAAAGTTCTTCGTCCCTATTTTCTACTCGATGGATGTCCTCAGCATGTTTCAGGTAAGATAGATGCTCTCTCTCGCTTTCTCTCTCTCTCTCTCTCTCTCTTTTTTGGGGATTTTTTTTATTTTCCTTAGGATCGTTTTAAACTTTATCTCTAAGGACCAGTTTCTAGGATTTCTTGTTTCTAGGATTTTAGGAATCATTTTCGTTGTTATTGTTATCATCATTATTATTTTCTTAGGATTTTTTTTCCCTTAGGATCATTTCAAACTTTATCTTTAGGAACCAGTTTCTAGGATTTTAAGAATTATTTTTATTATTATCATCATTATTATTTTCTTAAGTAGTTAAGGATATAGTGCATTTTATAATTATTGTTATTATTACTATCATTATTACCATGATAAATCTTGTTTATTCATTGATTTATTCATTTATTAATTTTTCAACATAATCACCCTTCAGGGTTCCAGTAGATATAATTATGTGCAATAGAGACAGTCCAAGAATGCAGCTAGAAATACAGTGAAATGAAATAAAATAGAACAGAATAAAATGATATAGAATAAAAATTAACCAATCAAATCGTTTGATTTAAAAAATATATACAAGACGTTAATGAACTGATGAGATTGAAATTAATCACTCAATAGAAAAAATTAATTAAATTGACATAAATCTGGAATGAACAAAAACACTTAAAAATAATAAATTTTCTCCTTAAAAAGGTTGCTTTTAATGAATTAAAAAGATATTAGAATCATGTAGAAAATGAATAAAAGAAAACGATCTTTTTAATGCGACATTTTTTCGTAACATAATCGAACGCGATGACGCGGGAAGATGTCGACTCAGTATGACCCTGGCAGCCAATGAGAGAGGACATACGATACAATCGTTCTTTTATACTGGGTGCCGAGACGGTGATTTATTAGTGGAACACCGAGATTTATGGGCCACTATTTATCAAATGTACATTTTTTTCCTTCAGTGAAATCTTATGTTCACTAAATAATTTGACAATCGGAGGAAAAAATGTTTTAGAAATGAGAGCTCAGGATCGATTCCTATTAGTGTTTGGTAACCGCGCCAAAAAAAAAAGAGGTTACGCAATTGTCGCGTACGAAACACGCCATGCGTAATTGTTACGCCGCTTCACTTTTTCCTCGGTCGTACGCCCCCGCATCTGTCATCATCTGTGCACCAGCGACCCAAATACATTATGCAAAATGTCTGAGTACGGACATGCTGTCTCCTCTTAGCTTTGTTTTCATTCTTATTTTTTTTTATCTCAAATTCGTCTTCAAGTTATCTATATGAACACGCGCATACACACATACGTATATATACATATGTGTGTGTGTGTGTATATAAATAAATATATATATAATATATTCATATATATATATATACACTACATACAAGGTGTGTGTGTTAGTGTGTGTTTCGCCATGCTCATGAATTACGTGCTAAACTCGCGATCAACAGCTCACACCCTTACGGATGAGAGCCCACGCCTCCTCCTCCTCCTCCTCCAAAAAAAAAAAAAAAAAAAAAAAAAAAAGCCTAAGGGGGACAGTAACAGCTCCATGCTCTTGTTGACAGTACGTGGAGAAGAGGTTCTCCTCGAAGGCCCTCCGGAAAGCGACAGTCATCATCTCGCTGGTGGGACAGTACATCTACCTCGGGTTCCTCCTAGTCCCAGCCACGCTCGTCCTCGAGAACTTCACCAATCTGCCCGTCAGCGCCAACATCGTTCTCATTGGCGCCACCTGTACCATCTACTCCGCCTTCGTGAGTTGCCCGATACCCCCTCCTCCTCCTTCCTCTATTTTCTCTTCTTCCCCTTTTTCTTCATCTTTTTCTTCTTCATCTTCCTTTTCTTTTTCGTCTTCTTTTTCTTCCTCATCTTCCTTTTCTTTTTCATTTTCTTTTTCTTCTTTCTCTTCTTCCTCTTTTTCTTCTTCTTCCTCTTCTTATTCATCTTCTTCTTCCTCTTCTTCCTTATCTTCTTCTTCCTCCTCTTCTTTATTTAACTGTGATGCAAACCCCAGTACGGGGTTCTGTGTGTGTGTGTGAGTGTGTGTGTGTGTGTGTGTGTGTGTGTGTGTGTGTGTGTGTGTGTGTGTGTGTGTGTGTGTGTGTGTGTGTGTGTGTGTGTGTGCAGGCTTACCACGTTTTTGGATCACCTGTTGGACTCGTGATCAACAGTCATTACCCTCCCGGATGAGAGCTCAGAGTTCATATATGACCGAATGTATGGGTAATGCTGTGGTTTTACACACACACACACACACACACACACACACACACACACACACACACACACACACACACACACACACACACAAACTCCTTGCCCACCAGAGTTGGAGTCTAAACGTGTGTGTGTGTGTGTGTGTGTGTGTGTATGTGTGTGTGTGTGTGTGTGTGTGTGTGTGTGTGTGTGTGTGTGTGTGTGTGTGTGTGTGTGTGTGCGCGCACGTGTATGAGTATGTGTATGTATGTATGTATGTATGTATGTGTGTATGTGTGTGTGTGTGTGTATGTGCGTGCGCGTGTATGTGTGTGTATATGTACACATACTGTGACCTACCCTGACATGACCTGACCTTGTTCCTCGTCTCCTGCCGCAGGGGGGCGTGAAGGCGGTAGTCTACGCCGACGTCTTCCAGGCCCTGGTCATGGTGGCGGGCGTGGTGGCCATCATAGCCCAGGGCGCCGCCTCCGTGGGCGGACTCGGCCAAGTCTGGGACATCGGATTCCACCACAACCGCACAGAGTTCTTGAAGTAAGTCCCAAAGAAGGAGTAAGGGAAAGAGGAAAGGGAAGAAGGACGAAAGAGGAGGGAAGAGGAGGAGGAGGAGGGAGAAGGAGAAGGAAGAGAAAGAGAGAGAGGACGAAGGAGGAAGAGAAGAATGAGATGGGAAAAGGGAGAAGGATGGAGAAAGGCTGTGATGATGATGATGAGTAGGAGGAACATGTACATGTTTTCCTTACATGCATTAACTTTTTATGCATATACACATTAATTTCCGTGCTTAAATATGTTTCCATACATATACAGTATATATTATATATATATATATATATATATATATATATATATATACAGTATATATATATATATATATATATATATATATATATATATATATATTGATTCGCTATGCATATATACATTTGATTTTCATGGGTACACATGTTTCCATGCATACACAGTGTACATTGTCCATTTATATATGGTTTAGTTTTCTATATATATACACATTTGATCTCCGTGCACACATGAATTTTCTATGTATATACACGTTTGATTTCCATGTAAAAAAAAATATACACTTTCGCCCTGCAGCCTGTCCCTGGACCCGTACCAGCGTCACAGCGTCTGGTTGGTCATCGTTCTGGGCTTCTTCTTCGGTATCTATAGCTTCGGAGTCAACCAAGGTCAAATGCAGCGCGCCTTCAGCACAGGCTCCGTCGAGAAAGCGCAGAGGTAAGTCGTTCCCTTTCCAATATACAAGGGGTCCTCGAGTTACGCCGGAGATCCGGTCCTACGGACCGATGCGACGTAAGGCAATTTTCGACGCAAGTCGGAATTACCATAGTATAAGTCACTTGACTAACCTAAAACACTCTAAGTTATACGTGTGTATCGAGAAACCGAACTATGCCATAGTAAGATGAAAGGGAGAACATAATTATGGTGGAAAAATGACAAAATTTAAACTAGAAAAAATGTACATTCTGTACAGCCGTAGAACCGAAACGACGCATGTCGAGGGTGACGTAGGTCGAGGACCCCCTTTATCGTGAATTTATCTGATTATAGTATACAAGAAAGGAACAACACTCGTTGGGTCCCGTCTCCTACTCTCCAATTTATCATACCTAGCCTTAAGTTCATGTACGGTTACAATTTGGTTTATGTCCTTGATTTCCAATTACTTAGATTTGAATTCATGCATTGTTCCAGATTGGGCTATATTCCCTTCTAAGCTATTCCAAGTACTTATGCACCCTTGAGACACAATTTTTCTTAATTTGTTTTCATGACCTCTTAAAACCCTCCTGTGTGTGTTTGGGGGGGGGTACATGTGTGCATGTGTCCGTACATGCGTTTTAGTATATGCATATATACATTGAGGAAAGTGGAAGACGAAAACACAAGTCTAGTTCAGAGTTTATTCCAGACCGGTTTCGCCTTGAGTATGTTCAGAGGAAAATGTTTTCTTCCTCCACCTTCCTCGACTTGTCACAATCTCGTGACATGCATATTTATGTATATGTATGTTTATGTGTGTGTCAGGGTAGGGAGGGGGTGTCTTGATGTAATCAAGGCTTGAGGAGGTCACGTGACTGATGGAGCCTCTCTCTATCTACAGAGTCTTCTACTACGGCGCTGCTGGTATGGTCTTGTTTAGAGGTCTCAGCAACCTGGCCGGTCTCGTCATCTTCTCTAACTATGCCGGATGCGATCCTCTCACCATGTAAGTATCCTTTCTCCTGTTCTTTTGTTACAGTGAGGGGACAGGAGTTCATAGACAGATCGTGATGTGATGCAGTCCTTGTACCTCATCGTCATGTGGATGATCTTACTTCCAACTAATCCCAAAGTCGTACACAATGAAGTAGAAAAATCAACCGCAACGCATAACATAGTGTCTTGTTCTAGTCATACATAATGACGTACAAAGATCAACAGCAACGCATAACATAGTGTCTTGTTCTGATACTTCTAACTAATCCCAATGTCATACGTAATGACGTACAAAGATCAACAGCAACGTATAACATAATGTCTTGTTCTGATACTTCTAACTAATCCCATAATAACGTACAAAGATCAACAGCAAGGTATAACATGGCGTCTTGTTCTGATACAGGGCCGGGATAACCAAGCACCCTGGATTAATCGTCCCCATCTACGTCACATATAAACTCACAGAAATCCCGGGACTGGCCGGCCTATTTGTGGCAGCCATCTACTCCGCCGTGCTCAGGTAAGTGAACAACCACAGTTGACTATGACTCGTTCATGGCAATCAATCAATCAATTAAACCCTTCCACCTTTCGTGACTGTAGGTATTAATCATGCGTTTTTAATGATACACATCCTTATATGCATAAGAACATAAGAATGTAAGAGGCTGCAAGAGACCATAAGGCCTACGTCAGGCAGTTCCGTTTCCCTTACCGCCTGCCATCCCTATGTATAAAGTGAACTCATCTTCTCATAAAACAACCAATTGTTTCAGCGCTTACTACATGGTTACTAAGTTTATTCCATTCATTAACTACACTGTTGGTAAACCAGTTCTTGCCTATTTCCTTCTTAAACCTAAATTTGTCCAATTTAAACCCATTACTACGAGTCCTGTCCTCGTGTCTTAATATGATGACCTTGAACAATCGAGAGAAATGTTCCCACGATGTCTCTATTCCTTTGGGTAGAAACGGTTCCCGTAAATCAGGGGAGATTACTTATCAAGGTTACCCAGTGGGCGGGGCTTAAGTGCAAGACTATCGTGAACACATTCACAGAGCGATGACGTCATATCGAGGTTACATAGACCAAAAGAAGATTATTCTATATATCTAACTACAACCAATTCTAGAAGAGATCTCTTTAGCATCGTGACAGACTTCAAATATTTTGTTCTGGCTTATGACACTGTACGAGTATTACTCACATCTGGGCAGAAAGTAAACAAAACTAGACTAACCTCTCAGTCACGTGACGTACTTTATCAACTTGATTCTGGTTAAGGAAGACTGATTTTAATACACATGGACATCTGGACCAATCAAAACCCTCTCCGTTGCCTCTCCTCTCTCTTAGCTGAAGCAAATCGCCTACCTTTAGCCTAAACAAAAACATAAAAGTACGCTAACGTGTTAAGGATGACCGCGTTCTGTCTCATCCGAGGTCAGTGAAATGGGCTTGTTTACCAAGAGAGTGGTTAATGAACGGAACAGACTTAGTAATCATGTAGTGAACGCTGAAACAGTGGGTTATTTTGAAGGAAGATTAGCTAACTTTATGGATAGGGATGACAAGTAGTAACGGACATGGAACTGCCTAGTGTAGGCCTTATGGTCTCATGCAGTCTCCATTTTTATGTTCTTATGCACAGACGCCCCCATCCCCTTTACCTGGACAAAATCGCCTGCCTTTAGCCTAAACAAAATCTTCAGAGAACGCCACAGTGTTCAGTGTGACCTTATTGTCTCAACCGAGGTCAGTGACCTTGGATTTCAATATGACCTTGCACTGACCCCGATTTGTGTCCGCAGCTCCAACTCGACGTCCCTCAACTCGATGGTCGCACTCATCTGGGCAGACTTCCTCAGCGAGATCAAGTACTTCCAGGAATGGAGTCAGGTCAAAGTCGGCTACCTGCAGAAGTGTCTGGGTAAGTGTGACCTTCTACAGGATTTGGTGGAAAATGGGAGGAGGGGGGGTAGCTTATATATGTGTGTGTGTGTGTGTGTGTGTGTGTGTGTGTGTGTGTGTGTGTGTGTGTGTGTGTGTGTATGTGTGTGTGTGTGTGTGTGTTCGTGTACAAACACATACACGCAGACTCCATTTTATCATCGTTCTCCTCTTTCTCTCCTCCTCCAGTTCTGGTCTTGGGCGTTCTGGGTATCCTGGCGTCTTTCGCAGCTGCGCATTTCCACAGTCTCATGGAAGGAGTCTTTGCCTTGGTCGGAGTCTTCTCTGGACCCATGGTCTCCCTCTTCCTCCTGGCAGTCTTCTTCCCTTGGGTCAGGACCAAGGTAAGGCATTGAGATGCTTGGACTCGCTGGTACAATGATATAGTGGGATGGGCTGGAGGTGTGTGTATACCCTTGCTGGCTACCTCCCTTATGAGAAGTAACAATCCTTTTGATACATAGACAGAACCTAGGGGGTGAGTAGCCTCTATAGCGGGACCGGTTACACTGTTCTCTCTCTCTCTCTCTCTCTCTCTCTCTCTCACTCTAATCCCTCTCACGGAACCTCCTTCAGGGTGCTGTGGCCGGGTTCGTAGCCTCTCTCATCTTCTCCTCGTGGATTTGCGTGAGCACCATCCTGAAGGCGGCGGAACACCCCTTCCTCCCGCTCTCCATCGACCAGTGCCCTCATCTAGCCGTGGCCAAACGCTCTACCCCAGAACCAATCATCGCCAACGCCACTCTGGTTCCTGAAGTCACCGAAGAGGATCTCCTGACAACGACGCTGGCGCCAGAAGTCTTCGAGGAAGATGCGAGGTAAGCAGAGGTTCTTCGTAAGAGTTCGAGAAAGCGAAATGTGTGTGTGTGTGTGTGTGTGTGTGTGTGTGTGTGTGTGTGTGTGTGTGTGTGTGTGTGTGAGTTTGTGTGTGTCAGGAAGCGAAGAAACGAAAGAGGGTGCGAGCGTGTATGTATGTGCGCGTGTAAGTGTATGTATGTGAATGCGCGCGTATGTGCGTGTGTGTACGTGCGTATATGTGTACGCGCACACACATATTCCCTTAATTCATCATTACAGGCCCGAATTCCATATCCCGTATATTTTCTATCATTTCCTCTCAATACACTATAGACTTGCAAAATATGAATGGATGACCCAATAGCCAGCCATATGATGAACCGTTGGTTTTACGCGCGTTTTAAAGATACGCTTTGCTCGGTACAATAATCGCTCAACGATGATCGTTCATGACTCAACGATGATCGTAAGACGATTATCTAGAACACTAATTCTTTGTTTTTAACGACTCTAGCGGCAATCGCTAGAAGCAAAACAGACCCATCATTAAAAAAAAAAAAAAAAAAAAATTAGTGCTCTAGAAAATCGTTTGACGATCATCGTTGAGCCATGAACGATTATCGTTGAGCGATGATCGCACAGAGCAAAACGTACCATCAGAGCGTTGGCACACACCCGTCACCACCACACTCGGGGAAATGGAGCGGATGTTGGGCCCTTCAAGCCACCTGTGTGTACGTCCACACACGTGTAGGTGACAACGGGATATTTTTTTCTCAGTCTCATCTGAACGAAGTAGAACTCAGAGTATGGCTGAGAGTGGGGCTGAGAGTAGGTTTCAGAGTAAAACTGAGAACGGAGCCGATAATAGAACAAAGGATTGACAGTATGATTACTACCAGAATTGAAAGTAGGACTAAGATTAGGATTGAAAGGGGGGCTAAGAAAAGGATTAGAAGTTGGACTCGTAATAGGACTGAGAATAAGACTAGAGTAGGATTGATAACAGGGCAGAGTAGGACTGAGAGTAAGATTGAAAATATGAGAAAAGAACTGAAAATGGGACTAAGAATAGAACCGAGAGTAGAACTGAGACTGGAACTGAAAGTAGAACTGAGAGTAGGATTGAGAGCAGAACTGAGATTAGGATTGAGAATATGATTGAGAGTAGTAATGAGAACAGGACTAGGAGTACGACTGATAATATGACTGAGAATGGAACAGGGAATAGAACAGATAACAGAGCTGAGAACAGAATTGAGAATAGGTCTGAGAATAGCACTGAGAACAGGACTAAGAGTAGGATTGATATGACTGAGAATAGGACTGAGAATTGAACAGGTAACAGAGCTGAGAACAGAACTGATAACAGGACTAAGAGTAGGTTTGATAATAGAACTGAGAATAGCACTGAGAACAGGACTGAGAACAGGACTGAGAACAGAACTGAGAACAGAACTGAGAACAGACAATTTTTGCAATCGAAGACGGAGCTAGTCAAGTCCCTCATCAACGCCAGTTTTTACGTTTCTTCTTGGCATTTGGGCACAGGTGTGCACCGTTTGCACGAAGCCGAAATGTTTCAGAAACGTTCGTACCTTGTCAAAAATCATCGTTCGCATTGTGAAGTTATGAGATCATCCACGAGGAACGCGCATTGTATGTCCTGTCCTTGGATCGACCTGGGAAGTTCGGTGTGAAACAATAGGGAATTGAACGAATGAATTAAAAAGATAAATTGGTTTATTGTGTACTGTATCACCCGAGTGCTTGAAGAAGAAAAAAAGAAAAGAAAAAAACGAAATAAAAATAAAAATGGGGGAAACAAGAGAAGTAAAGGAATGTAAAGAGGAAAAAGAAGCAAATAAATAAACAAATAAATCAATGAAAAATAAATTTATAAAAACAGATAAATATATATACGCTTCCTCTCCCTAACCCGTTACCTTCAACTCACCATCTTTGTCTCCTTTAGCAGATGTAGAATTGTTACGTTGTAGAACAGTGGCGGCACGGATTGTTCATGTAGAACAGTGTTGTTGTTGTTGTTGTTGTTGTTGTTGTTGTTATGGTTTGTAGCTCACCATCGCTTCTATCCTTCTGGAAAATCTCGCCGCTGTCTTGCGATGTCAACATGTTGGTTTCGTTAGTCAAAAGTATAGTGATCACTGAGAATAGCGATAACGCGAAATGGTGATGCGGAATAGTAAGTGATGAGGCTAAAAAACTATTACATAATCTCAAAAAATATCAAGATAATAATAATAATAATAATAATAATGATAATAATAATAATAATAATAATGATAATTAAATAAATACATCGTTACATAAGGGTGCACAAACATCACTAGAATTGACATCTTATTTCATGTTATCAGTATGTTTGCATCAATGTTGCCACTGTGATCAAAGTCAATTCCCACAAACGAGTGAGATATTTTCCCCACAAAATTCCCACAAGGAAATCTGGGTTTCCACATTTTCCCCACAAAAAGAAGAAATTATCATTATATATATACACAAATAAGTTCATTGCAACATGTAATTTGCTCACAAAACATCCTATGTGAACAAATTTCTTTCACAAATTTGTAGAAAATTCCCACAAAATGGCATCGGTGGTTGCTCCATCTCAGGAGAAGCAGCCAGACCATGGGAACACTGCCCAGTTTCGTGGGAACATTATCAAAAGGATGTAGAGATGTGGAGACACAAAAAATGAATAAATAAATAAAATATATTAAGGGAAATCCCCCTCATGCTTCTCCGCTTCCCTCAAGAATCCAGTCAACTGCTCATCTTGGATTTTCCTGCCTATATCCTTTTACTGTACACTGACAATACCACTTGTGTGTGTGTGTGTGTGTGTGTGTGTGTGTGTGTCTATTCACCATGATCTTGGATCATGTGTCGACCTCGCGATCGACAGCTATTTCCCTCCTAGATGAGAGCTCAGAGCTCATACTGTATATGACCGATCCATGGGTAACGCTGCGGCCTTACACGTACACACACACAAACCCGACTCCCCGCCCACGAGTGTTGGAGTAACGACTCGCATCGCAGCGATACTGAGGTTATATCAGCCTTGGGCGGGATTCGAACCAGGGACCGTCGTAGTGGCGGCCGGGAACTCTACCAAATGTGCCATCGGGTCGTGTGTGTGTGTGTGTGTGTGTGTGTGTGTGTGTGTGTGTGTGTGTGTGTGTGCGTTTGCGTGCCCAAGCACACATTACCCTTTATGTAGTCAAAATATTCTAATGTGTTCTTTCCTACCCACATAATATGTTCTCCCCATCCCGCTCCATCTGGCAATACATAACCATCTTCTACCCACTCCTTGTCCTTTCCAGTTCCGAGTACAAGGGGCTCTACACCTTGTCCTACTGCCTCAACGCCTTCACCAGCATCTTCATCGGTATTTTGGTCGCTCTCGCCGTCACTGGGTGTACAGGTAAGTTTTCTATGACGTCACAGTGACGTCATCAAATTTCCGGTTTGTGACGTCAGCTGTCTCTTGGAAGCCGGCAAGGCAAGGTTGCAGTACAGGGATCTCTAGGCAATCTTTTCTTATAATATTTATTTATTACTGTTTTTTTTTTTTTTTTACCTATTTATAGTTTTATATATTTAATCATATGAAACTGTTCTATTAAATTTTATTTTACAATATTTATTCTATCTTTTATTCTTATTATTTTTTGTGGTATTGTATTTATCTATATTTTTTTATCTAAGATTATATGAGGCTATTCTATTTAATTTTACTTATTTTTATCTATTATTATCTTTGAAAGGTTATATAATTTATGAGTCTATTTTATTATTTTTTTTCATTTATTATCATCTTTGAGGGGGTATATCATTTATTCATCTTTCATCCTATGAACGATCCTGAACGAAACATCTAGAAAATGAATATTGGAAATGTTCTTTATTATCTATTTGTTTCGTTTTATTTCAACATTTCTATATAACAGTTACAAAACGCTATATCATCTGAATTTGGTCTAACACGTACAATCTTCCTTCCTTATAACTAATACATTTACGTTGTATGATACACCAGCCTATACAGCTAATCTATTTATTTCTTTTGTAATACTTAAAAATAACACCACCATCGGCACACGGCACACTTTACATATTTTGTTCTGGTCGACGCCAGACCGTCTTATTGTTATTTATCATTATTATCAAACGCTAGACCGTTTTATCATTATTCATTATCATTATTATTTATTATTATTATTATTATTATTATTTATTTAATTTGGCCATTGCCCCAGCTTGCCCTTCAGACGAAGATAATCACGAAACTTTCACCAGAATGAAATATATAAGGGAAAGATAGTTACCCGTGGATGGTAGTTAAAACTGATACTTGTTAATAGTATTAGCAGAGCTGGGCGCGTTCCTCGATGCGTTCCGCTTTAGTTTGGCCGCGGTTAGCGCTCCCAAACTATCAAAGCAATATAGGTGCCGGTATAGTATGTGGCCTACCTTTTGGATGTGGCCTACGAAATTTTCCTTTGGTATAGTATGTGGCCTACCGGACTTTTATTTCGGTATGAACCTGTCTCTTAAGCTTTAATAGTTTGGGAACGCTAACCGCGGCCAAACTAAAGCGGAACGCACCGAGGAACGCGCCCAGCTCTGGGTATTAGTTACGGGAACCGGTTCAGATTTGGGTTTAATTCGTTACTGGGTTGTGGATACCCACACGCTTTTAGTGCCCAACGGGAAAAAAAAAAAAAAAAAAAAAAAAAAAAAAAATTGGCCAGGAAAATTTTGCTTTCGTTTTTTTCATATACTTACGTTATGTACACATAGATTTCGTTCATTTACCCTACCATAAATTCTTGCTTTCCTTCTTTTTCCATATACTTACATAGGTATCCGTAATATTTTGTTCAGTCACCATATAAATTATATTCATTCTTTTTCAAATATTTTCACATATTCACGTAATATTTCGTTCATAATCACCATATAAAACCTTGCTTTAATTTATTTTTCATATATCTACACATGTACACACATGCATGAAAAATCACATGAACTCGTGATTCTAAATATGCAGAAAAACCACCAAGGAAAAACACAAAATGATGACCGAGCGCTTTCGTCTATTGCACCCTGAGGATGTCTAAATAGACGAAAGCGCTCGGTCCTTTTATTATTTCCCTTGTTGGTTTTTCTTCATATACACATACATTTCGTTCATTTCCGCCACAAACGCCCACTTTACTAACAAGCGGCCACCCGCATTTCCGTTCCACAGGAAGCAACGAAAAGGACGAAGTGGATCCGAGTTTGGTGGATCCCAAAGCCTGGAACATCTTCCAGTCACGAGCCCACTTCAGACGTCCAAAATTCTTCCTCAGTTTCTTGGGTCGGAAGGAGAAGACGCCTCTACCGACGGCGACGACGACGACGACGACAAGTAACGGGGGACCGAACGACAAATCCCCGACGCCAAGGGAGGAAGACGACTCTGAAGAAACGACTTTCAAAGTCTGAAGCCCTGAAGTCCCCTGAAGTTTCCGTTCCTTAAGGCACGTTTTTTCTCGGTACGATTATCGTTCAACGATGATCGTTAAACGATTTTCCAGAGCACTATTTATTTGTTTTTAGCTATTCTAGCAGCAATCGCTCGAAGCAAATCAGCCCCATCATTCAAAGACAGATAATCAGTACTCTAGATAATCGGTTGACGATCATCGTTGAGCAATAATCGTACTAAGCAAAACGTATCTTTAAGAGGAGAGAAGGCGGAATGCGGGTGGGTTACTTAACAGCCGCCATCTTCCCGAAACAAAATGGAGGTCTCTAGCTGAAACTTGATTCTCGGCGAAGGAGACCCGATCCGAACCATCCAACCCCATTTCTCTCTCAGTTTTAAGATAGAAGCGCTGGTAAAATCGAGCCCATGACTATTTAAACATATATAGAGGCCCAGGTGCAATACTTGTTCAGATTTTCTGAACTATCCAGACAAAACTCGTAGTAATTCGCACAAAACATTACATTTAGATTAAGTCGAAATTTTTATACAAATTTTGTATTCTAGAATAGAATCGACTAAATCTTCTTATTTTGCACAATTACGAAAAATTATTATATTTGTGTGAATGTGATGTGAACGACAGCAAATGAGTGAGATTTATATCAACAAGTGTGATCAAATGGTCTGCAATATTTTTGTATAGAAAAAATATTAAGTATTTCATGCATAATTTCATTAGATTTGTTTCTCATAATAAATTTCATAAGATATTTTTATAAAACAAACTCTAACCGACAAAAGGCACCAGTACGTAATTAGTTAAAATTAATTTATTTTTATCAACACAAAGCACCCATCATAGAAAACTGTCATTTTTCACCACAGACTATATTAAACAAGTTTCCACGTGATACTTTATCCAAATCTTCTACAACTTTTTGATATTTAAAGTAGATTGGATTTTTAAAATCTGAATACTGTTTCTATACGACTGTTGTATGCTTAAAATGAAAATGTAGTTTCTAAAACGACAGAGAATCGCAAAAAACTGTCGTATTGCTTCTTTGCATAAGGTTAAAAATGAAAAATAACTTAATCATCTATTCTCATTCTGGTCCATATTTTCATTTACGTATTAAGACATTTTTTCGATACATATGCACACGCCTCCGAAAACTGGTACCCACACATACATAAAAGCACATTCCATTTGCCATATTAGCGACTTTATACACTATTCCCATTTTCTCCGTCACTTTATTCAAAGAAAATGGGACATCATACGTTCCCTGCAGTTTTCCAATGCAAAAACACAAAAGACTATATTGTAAAGGCACGCGTAGTTTTTATTATCGAAACACGATGACCACAAAGCGAGGCATGAAAGAGAAACATCCCCACCACTCTGCCTTTCATCGTACAAAGCACGTACAATGTACATTTACCTTAACTAATCAGAAATCTAGTGACGGCCCATACTCTACCAGTGTAGTAATGGCGTAAACTTAGACATGCCTTGCGACGTGAAAAATGTCAATTTTCCTGCATATTCGTGATTCTAGGGAACAAGGTAGCTAGATACTAGAATCTCCTTGCCTAGGCTACTAGGCTGTTAGAATTTTAGGATTATTGCAGTGCCTGGTGGCCAAGTCTATCCTCTTGACAATGCACCGGTACCAATGGTAATACACTTTTTAGTACTCTGATGTTCATTTCAGTTACAAAAAGAAAGTGAAAAATCACACATACACACCTAGGAATAGCAAACCCTTATACATTAAGAACTAAGAGAACTAGAAACTTTCTAAGTAGAAGAATCTATTTGTGAAGATATAAATAAATTCACAAATATTGTATCAACAATCAAGATACCTCTCTGTTGAAAAGTTCCGAAATCGGGAAATATATATTCAACGAAACCAATTCTTTAGGAAAGATGCAGTATAATCCTTCAGATAGCCAGAATGTTGTCTAAAATTAGCTGTTATTCGTTCCTAATAATGGAGATTTTTAAATTATGGATATTTCAGAGGTATCAATTCTTATTTATTTTCTTTATTTTTTGGAAAGATACACTACAATCCTTAAGGTAGCCATAATGTTTTCTAAAATTCACTATTATTCGTTCTTAATGATGATTTTTGAATTATAGAGAGTTTAGTGAGGTATCCATTTTTTTCCTTGGGCTCGGCCAAGCACTTACTTTTATATTTCATTCTCATTTATGCATCACCAATGTATCAAATATTTATGACAGTATATACTTTCATAGAAATGCATCATACCCACAACTATCAACGTCCATACGTGTGCCTGTGTTTATCTGTTCGTGTTCATGTGTAAAGATATGTAAAGACAATATACTAAGTGCCATTTAGTTATTTCTTTCATCACTGTGTCTCACATAAGACCCATGTCCAACTCCTTCACCAACCGATGTCTAAGTACGTTGGACAAAGGTGATTCTTCATTGCAGCTAAGCGCCTTGTGATGTAGTTACACGCATGTGTCTTTAATGATGATAATGATTGGGTTATTAACACCGACATAGATACACGGACAATATATATATACATTTTGTGTTAATTCTAGAACTAGTCAAATTTGAGGGCATTATGTCCAGTGCGTCCACAGGTGATGGACTACGTTAGGATGTCCTCAGGTGATTTTATTCATCTCCATGAAATCCCCAGCCCCAGGTATGAAAGATGTGTGTGTGTGTGTGTGTGTGTGTGTGTGTGTGTGTGTGTGTGTGTGTGTGTGTGCTTCTCATCACGCCATCTCACATCACCGGAGCACTTTTGTCATCGATCATAGACCAACCGCCATTATTAAAGTAGTGAGCTTGCGTGCGTGTACATATATCTTTCATACTTATATAAACATTATTTCTTATTACTTAATGTATTACTACTATATCCAAAGAACTGTAATTTTGTTGTAAATAAATATATCATACAATATCCCAATTCTGTTTCCTTGGAAAATTAACCTTCTGGATTAGTTACAAATCCAAACAAGAGATCAAGGAATTGAAAAAAAAGATAAATAAAAGATAGAATAAAACAGAATAAGAATAAATGATAGGACAAAATAATAATAATAATAATAATAATAATAATAATTATAATAATAATAACAGTAATAATAATTATGATAATAATAATGGTGATATTATTAGATACATTGATAAATAAAATTATCAATAGATTAACAAAATAAAATAAAGCTTAATCCACACAGCGTTATCTAGAGAAATTTATTACAACCACAATTATATTATAAACTATTACCAGACAATCCTAGATAACTAAAAAAAAAAAAAAACGTTTAGGTACAACTGACTACTGACAATGATACTGACTACTATTCTATTAACAAATCGGTAGTTCAAAAACTACCAAGCAATATAACAAGAAAAAATACAAATTATACATTCTAAACAAGACGAAAAAAAAACAACATTGAGAGAATTATGTACAAAATACGTAGTTTTCACAAATGAAATCATCTAAACAGAGAAACATAAGTACCTGAAAGGTTTACTAAATTCGTTTGAACAATGGACAAACGTTAAAGGTATAACAATCGGAATATCAAGTACACAGTCGTAATACATGATCCCGATGAGATACGTAGAAAATGTTTGGAAGCAACCGTTATACAAGAAACCAACACAATGGAACAAAATAGGGGCATGTTCAGTATCTCACCCCACCTAATTCCTTTAATACCTATTGCCAACAAAAATTTAAGCCATCCCTAGTTGCTCTCAAAAATCCTCCTTTTAAGCCTCTCCAAGTCGTTGTCTACCCTCAGTAGACAATTGCTCACCCTTCTCATTTTCTTCTTCCTTTTGTTCATCGGTTGTGAGCAAATGTCTTCCCATCACCCATGCAACCGAGTAATTTTAGAAGTGCACACTTATGCGATATAGCTTTAGAAAATTAAATATTAATTTTGTAAAGTATAATACATCAACGTAATATACATTTTTCTTGGCGAAAATCAATAAAAAATTGCTAAAAGCAAATATACTACCGAACGAAGTTGCGAGCACAGGATCAAGACGCCATGTTGTCTGTCCAGTCTAGTCAATGTCAGTTAGACGATGATTTTGACGTCGTGGATCGGGTGTTCACCAACTCCAGGTGATGTTAATAAACGGTGTTACAGAGACAATAGGGCTTTCTTGGACTTTATGAAAGAACACGGCGTTCTCCCGTCGTCTGTTAATTGCCCGATGTGAAAAAAAAAAAAAAATGCTTTCAGCGTTAGTGATTATAAAGGTATTTTTTCAGAAGAAAATTCATGTTGAGCATTGGCTGCTGGTTTGCTTCATAAATAAGTGGGTTTTGAAAAAAAAATGCATTTTTCATCATTTTTTGTAGTGAAGTTTCTGAGGAATTGTATAACTGTCAGGAACCATTTGGTGGCCTAGCCATTATATCGGAACCAGACGAGACACGTATCACTCGCAAACACGCAAACGTTGACACTCTCTCACGACTCGTGGCGCAGTGGTAGATTTCCCTGCTGCCACTACGGCGGTCCGGGTTCGAATCCCACCCAGGGCTGAAATAATTTCAGTTTCGCTGCGCCGCGGGTCGTTACTCCAACTCTCGTGGGCGGGGAGTTGGGTGTGTGTGTGCGCGTGTAAAGTCACAGCATTACCCATAGATCGGTCATATATGAGGTTATGAGCTCTGAGCTCTCTTCCGGGAGGGAAATAGCTGTCGATCGCGAGTCCAACACGTGATCCAAGACCATGGTGAATCTCAGGCTGCGTTTACACCGAGCGAATCATCGAATCGATTCATGAACAATCAAGACGATTCATGGATCGTGTTGATTCTTCATGAATTGAATTAATTCGAGAGAGAGAAGCGGGATACAGAAACTAGTCACCATTATTCGCAAAAAAAAAAAAAAAAAAAAAAAAAAAAAAAAAAAACTGACCCATATGACCAAGAAGTACACACGCAGATTGTCCATCGACAATACTTCCACCAGTACCAATGTACGTATTTTTGTAACAAGTTTTTTTTTCCGCCAAGAAAATTGCATATTGCGTTCATGTATTATAATTTACAAAATTAATATTTAATTTTCTAATGCTATATCCCGTAGGTGTGGACAACTAAAATAATACCATTTTTCAAAATGATGCTACGGAAATACATGCGTTCCTTCAAGCTATGCAACAATTATTTCTCACACTCCGACGAGATCTCTAGAATTACATGTACCGCGTTACTAAATGCAGGTTAGGTTAGGTCAGGTCATAAAAGACGAATTCATCATCCTTTCATTTCTTTGACCTCAGCATCTACCAAAGCAAACATGGCGTATCATTCACCTGCCGCGATTTCGTTCGTTAGTAAATAGCCCCTAGAAACTTTTTTCTTATTGATTTCCGCCAAGAAAGACGCATATAACGTTGATGTATTATAATTTATAAAATCAATATCTAATTTTCTATTGCTATATTGCGTAGGTGTGCACTTCCAAATTTTTACCAATTATTTAATTTTATATTTAAGCTTCCTTGTTCCCAGACATGGTCCACTTTAACATTTCCTAGTACTCAGGGACTCCTTTACCTCCTCTGTTCCTTTTATATAATCTCAGTCAGCCTTGCTGTGGATGTGCTGTGTCTTGCGACACTGCTTCTGACCCAGGGCAGTGGACAGGATGCAGGGATGACCCGTCATCCAGGAGGTGCCAAGATAAGAGAGACGGAGGAGGGTGGAGGGGAGTGGAATGGGTGGGAATGGTTTCTATGCCTTTTTCTTTCTGGCTACCCCCCGTGCAGGGGGAAAAATCCTTTGATATATATGTATGATGTATGTGTACTACGACTATGTACTTGAAAAAACTGTAACATCGTACAAATAAAAGTTCCATTTTGTTTATTCCGATGTAAGTACCTTGTATTAATAGATCCATCTTGAATCCTGTAGCGCCGATTCGTCCAGGTACCTAAAAGTGTCAAGCGTGTCTCTGTGCGTGGACGTTGTTTTTGCAAAATGTGTGTTCAAAATATATACAAGCTATGTTACTGCCTTATACAGTATACAAGTTCACCTATAACCTAATTTATTTTAGATAACAAAATATTATTCATGCCACAACTATATACATGTCTGGATAATTTTGTGATTAAGTCACGTTAGGATATTCGTAATAGTGTTTCTTTTGCTAATTCACATTTAAGTAACATGTTTCTAGAGTAAGTTACATGAGTAGCTGTGAAGTTTGCAGTGTGTGCTGTACTTACATGAACGTTGTTTTGCGAAGTTTGATCGAAGACAAAATAATTAAGAAATTAAGACACAGTACACGTTTGAACACAAATTTTCACTTGGATAACACATTCAAACAAACAAAAAAAAGTTTTCCACCTAGTCCATACCCAATGCCGGCACAAGTTTATTACAAAATACATCGCACTTTTCCTAAATTCATCGCTCATCACACTATACACTTATCCATTGTAAATTCTGCACTTGTTTTGTACATAGTAACTCGCAGAGTTGCACTCGATAATAATAGACATCACTAGGATGTTGTCACTTGAGCAAACACACATTTAAGCATTAATCGTCACATGAAACTGGTCCACCCTCCACTCTCTATAATAACATTTACTCAAATGTCGCGGTATTATGAACCAACAAGAGAAAACGCCAAAATCTTGAAGATGATTGGCTATTTGCTGTCGCCTTAGATTTCCTTGACCAATCATAACTCAGTTGTAGCTGCAGTGTCATTGTTTCGTTCAATCGTGATCTAAAGAGAGGAGAACGATACGAAACAAACTGTAACAATATCTAATGTCACTGGAATTACTCTCTGTCGGTGTATGAACTGGGTGTTTTAGCTCACAATTTCGGTAATATTGTAGTTCGTATTCTCCATACATATCATTTAAGACATATTTACATAATTCTGTTACACACAACTTGAACTATGCTCGTATCACATTTCATACTGGCAACTCAATGTGTAAAAATAGATAATTTGTAAATGGTGGACGTTCATATTTGTTTTTAAAACTGTTAGGATGTGTTTTCAATCGTTTAGCCTTACAAGATAACTGAGATGTAGTGCTGGGCAAATACCGCTAGTTTCAGAACCGGAATTACCGGTAAACAACAATGCCGTTACCGGAATTACCGGTATTTTACCGATAAAAGACTCGTGAGGTAGTAGTGACGTTCCAAGTTCGAGTCGCCTTTATGACTTAAAATTAAATCTTTAAATAAATTTCATCCTACTATGGTGTGTAGTCACAACTCAAGTTTTGTAACGTCGTCACTGTAAAAATCCTGCCTGCATCACGAACGAAGGAAGCACTAACCTACCCTACATGCCTACCGGTGCTATAGGCAAAATGTAAAGAGAAATATATATATATATATATATACAGTATATGTATATATATATGTATGTATATATATATGTATGTATGTATATATATATATATTAATACACACACACACATATATGTATATACATATATATATATATATATATATATATATATATATATATATATATATATATATATGTGTGTGTGTGTGTGTGTGTGATATATGTACACACACACACGCACACACACACACACACACACACACACACACACACACACACACACACACACACACACACACACAGACACACACACACACACACACACACACATATATATATATATATATATATATATATATATATATATATATATATATATATATATATATATATATATATATATGGGTCTCCGTTTGGCGGCGCGGAATTTTTCGATGAAACTTTCACAATTAATATAGTTTCGTATGCTGATCACAGAAATAACATTAATTTTTTAGAAATTAAAGAAAGTGCCGAAAAAAAACGGTTTTAATGGTTAAAAATTACCGAGACCTTAGCGGTACATACTCGCGTAACGGTACAAATTTACCGGTAACGTTATCGGGACCAAGGTCTAAATATACAGGTCAGACCGTTTACATTCTTCTGCGCAGCTTCTGACGTCATTTGGCTGAGTCCATTTTCTCTTTGTGATACACTGAAGAAAACTGTGAAACGCCAAGGAAGACAGGAACTATAATATTTTATATATATTATATATATATATATATATACATATATATATATTATATATCATATATATTATATATTCATATATATAGACAGGAACTATAATATTTTATATATATCTATATATATATTTTATATAATATTTGTCAGAATATAACTAATTGCGTGGAGCTGTGCGAGCGAAGGCGACGTCATTTTTGAACGACGGACCAGCTTCAACTGACAGCTATAGGACCCGCTAACCCCACTTTGAACAGCCAGGTGACGTTCACGGGCCCGCTGCGCCAACTCCCTCGAAATTCGGTCGGAAGTGGTTAGACCTTATATTCTTAGATCTTGATCGGGACACTGGGCCCGTCAATGCCACCAAACCGAGACGGGCTTACAGAAACCTTAGCAGTACACTCGCTTAACGGTAGTAGTTTACCGGTAACGTTAGCGGTTGTTTAACGTAGAAGTTTACCGGTAACGTTAGCGGGCCGTGGACGCCATCACCTCTATGATGGTGGTAACACTTCGACCAAATATTACAGCTCATTTTTTTATACAGACTAAAATAGATAAATCATTGGCAACCTCTGGCAACCCCATTGCATATTCTGTATATTGAAATAAAGTCAAACTTTCGATAGCCAGTTCTATTTTGTTTACGATATTGTGTTTATGGAGATATCTGGTAACTCTTCCCACCAATCGGAAGCAAGCTATGATTCTAAACAGTAAACACATGATATTGAATGTTACTGATATCAGTGCGTTATCAAAGTTAGAGGCAGAAGCACGCCGCCTATCCACAGTATCCAGCCTCCCATTTTAAATGTCTCTCCTGAAAAATCAATGTTTTTGTCCTTTAATAAGCTATATCTCTGGTTCTGTTTTACATATTATTTTGATTGTTATGTCATTGTAAAGGGAAAAAGTCATACTTTAATTGCTGCCATTGTATGCTATTTACCGCGCGAGTGAGCGAATGGAGGGTGGGTGTGGTGTATAAACTTTTGTTCGCGTCTGTCTTGCGTCTGCATGACCACACCCACCCTCAGACACCCTCCATTCAGTCACTCACACAGCATTTTTCACTATTCAAAATAAAAGATCATGAAAAATACGAAAATAAGATCAAATATAATCTTAACAAGTTACCAAGAGTCTAATCTTTCACTTCCTGCATAGACAGTTGATATGGACACCTGCATGTTCAAGATATATCATCTTCACTATACAATATTATACAACATAAAAATATTCACTACACGTAACATACACATGTGACTGAAACAGTTTAGTGGGTAATTATACTCTATTGGAAAGGGTAATTATACATAAGTACACCAGAGAAGTTGAACAACTTTTATGACATGCTCACGTATAAGAGCTCCCAGATTCCCTTGTACCGCTAAAGTCTGTAATTTTTTACCATTAAAACAGTTTCTTCGGTACTTTCTTTAATTTTTCCAAAAAACTAATGTTATTTCTGTAATCAGCATTCGAAACTATATATCGACACACACACACAGCTCTCTTCCGGGAGTGAAATAGTTGTCGATCACGAGTCCAACACGTGATCCAAAGACCAAGGTGACCAAGGTGAATCACACACACACACACACACATCTGTCCAGGGTTGAAATAATTTCAGTATCGCTGCGCTCCGAGTCGTTACTCCAACTCTCGTGGGCGGGGAGTTGGGAGGGGGTGCGTGTAAGGTCACAGCATTACCCATAGATCAGTCATACGAGCTCTGAGCTCTCTTCCGAGAGGGAAATAGATGTCGATCACGAGCCCAGCACGTGATCCAAAGACCAAGGTGAATACTCAAGGATATATTAGATTTCATTGTCAGCATGTTTTTTATTTATTTCCTCAATTATTTTTTCATACAAATTAGTTCATATTCTTATTTAGAAACAGAAAATATTGGCATTTTCATCACTTAAGCATATATATATATATATATATATATATATATATAAATATATATATATATATATATATATATATATATATATATATATATATAATGTATATGGGTCTTCGTTTGGCGACACGCGGAATTTTTCGATGAAACTTGCACAATTAATATAGTTCCGTATGCTGATCACAGAAATAACATTAATTCTATTGAGAAATTAACAAAAGTGCCGAAAAAACGGTTTTAATGGTAAAAAATACCGAGACCTCAGCGGTACATACTTGCTTAATGGTAAAAGTTTAACCGGTAAAATTAGCGGATCACTGGGCCCGTCAGTACCGTCACTCAGTACCAAGGTCTAAATATACAGGTCACACTGTTTGAATTCTTCTGCGCAGCTTCTGACGTCATTAGGCTGGGTCCATTTTCTCTTTGTGAAACACTGAAGAAAACTGTGAAACGCCAAGGAAGACAGGAACTATAATATTTTATATATATATATATTATATATCATATATATTATATATTCATATATATAGACAGGAACTATAATATCTTATATACATTTATATATATTTTATATAATATTTGTCAGAATATAACTAATTGCGTAGAGCGGTGCGAGCGAAGGCAACAACCTACCCGAACGACGGACCAGCTTCAACTGACAGCTATAGGACCCGTGAATCCCACTTTCAACAGCCAGGTGACGTTCACGGGCCCGCTGCGCCAACTCCCTCGAAATTCGGTCGGAAGTGGTTAGACCTGTTATTCCTTAAGGGCCCCATTCACGACAACGATTTTCAACCCCAACCCAGATTTCGAACATGGTCGGGGTTGGAGTTGTGGTTGGCGGCTTCGCCACTCACTGCAACAACCAATTGTCCAATTTTTCGCAGTTGATCCGCAGTTCTATTGTGATAAGATGTCTGATCTCGACTCTGACGATCTTTGTAATATTGCTGTTTTTTTAGAGGCAGATAGAAAGCGCAAAAAAAAGTCAAAGTGGTGTAAGTCTTGGCTTCAAAAAAGAAACAAGCTATCCCATAATCAATTATTGGAGGAACTGAGACTAGAGCCTAAAGACTATATGAACTATTTAAGAATGGATGAATCCACATTTTTAGAACTTCTGTCCTTGGTAACACCAATCATAGAAAAACAGGATACGATGATGAGGAAGGCTATTACACCTCATGAACGTCTCGTATGTACATTACGATTCCTAGCAACAGGGAGGTCATATGAAGACCTCAAATTTTCTTCACTCATATCGCCCCAAGCACTAGGAAGAATAATTCCCGAGACCTGTGATGCAATTTATAAGGTTCTTAAGAAGGATTATATAAAGGTAAAGATTTATATTCGATGTTATTGACTAGATTATTAGAAGGTAATTTATTACCTTGGCTCACATACGATTTTTTTCTTGCTTTAAGTACCTAAAATGGGTCTTTGTAAGTCAATTTGCAAGAATGCACTTTCCGTGTAACCTAACAACCTAACCTAACCTTCTTTATAGCTTAAAATATCCGAAATAATCCAGCAGAGCATTGCAAATAAAGTTTTCTTTTGACTTGTATATATAGTAAAATGGGCACATGATCACAAAAATCAACCTTATGTGTTTCTTGTTTTACATTCTTCTATCAACAATAAAAATGTTTTAAAATTATTGAATAATAAAGTTTATAGGATCGGGAAAATGCCTATAGGATCCATTTTCGGTGATTTGGGATAAATCTGGATGAATTAAATCATTTTAGCTTAAAGGTTAAAGCCTGTTTTAGGTCTAAGTAGCTCCGAATGTGCTCTTACTACCTTCAATGCTGAAAAAACCTGTTTTTGGTGTAATTTTGGACGAAAAAATGATAATAGATTGTCTTTTTTTCAGCTTCCCAGGACTGAAGAGGTATGGAAGGCAATTAGCAATGAATTCGAACATAGATGGAACTTTGCAAACTGCTGTGGATCCCTAGATGGCAAGCACATATCAATCATTCCTTTAATAGTATCGTATTATTAGGCCTTGCAAATGCAAGCTATGAATTTCTGATGTGCGATGTTGGGACCAATGGTCGTGTATCTGATGGCGGAGTGTTAGAAAATACCAAATTTGGTGAACGGCTTGCTGCTGGAAAACTTAATCTACCACAACCAAGTGCTCCAGCTAATAGCTCAAAAAGTCTACCTTATGTTTTCATTGGAGACGAGGCATTCGCTTTGAGGACAGATTTTCTCAAGCCTTTCGCTGCAAAGGAGCTAACACAAGAACGCCGTATTTTCAACTACAGATTATCCAGAGCACGGCGAGTAATCGAAAATGTTTTCGGCATAATGAGTTCGCGATTCGGAATCTTTTCAAAGCCAATAAATTTGAACATTAAGAGCATCGAAAAGGTTGTCCTAACTTGTTGCGTCTTGCATAACTACTTAAGACGCAAATGTTGCAGTACTTATCTCCCTCAAGAGGATCTAGATTGCGAATCCCAAGGCAGAACACCCCCTGAGGCCACCATGGTTGAGTTACAAAGAGGTCATACAAGAAATTCTTCACAAGATGCCAAAGAAGTGCGTAATCAATTTCTGTCCTATTTTCTAGGGGAAGGGGCTGTCCCTTGGCAAACAAATAGAATGTAGCTAATCTGCATATGCTTTCAATAATAAAATATAACAACTTTCATTTCTTTTTCAAGCCTTTTAATCCCGCCTTTTGTTATAAGATTTTAATAATTTAAAGTTTTTTCCTGTAATTTTTATTTTTTAATCACTGCCCTGAAGATGAGTTTTAGTCATTCCTTTTCTTCAAATTGAACATCTGTTACCAGCCTATATGGCCTAAAATGGCGTAATTAGTGTTGCCCTAATTGCTATGATGACAATAATGATATTTGTCAACAGTGGGTCATACACTAATTGTGATGCTATTTATAGAGTCATTACAAAGGATATTAAAAGACGTAAGCAAAAAATAGAATTTAAATCCTTGACACTTGGTAAGTATGAAAATACTTAAGAAAAAATATAGTATTCCTTTAAATTTGCGAAGAATGTGGCTATGGAGCCTTGGTCCTCTTGTGGCTGAGAAAATGAAGGAGTAGGAGTCGCTACATTACAATACTGTTTAATGTGAGAAAATGAAGGAGAAGGAGTAGTAGTCGCCACATTTAATCCCTGAATTTTGCTAAGTATGAAAATACTTAAGAAAGAAAAAATACTAATCCTTGAAATTTGCGAAGAATGTGGCTATGGAGCCTTGGTCCTCTTTTACCTGAGAAAATGAAGGAGTACGAGTCGCTACATTAGAATAGTGATTAATGTGAGAAAATGAAGGAGAAGGAGTAAGAGTCGCCACATTAGAATACTGACTGTCATAACATGATGGAGGAGGAGGAGTATGCACATTAGAATATTCATTAATTTGGCCAATTCTGGCCTTATACATGACGTCGTTGACCACCCTCACCACTTCATGGGCAGTGTCAATTGGGAAATTGTTCATCTCTTTCGCCCAAGATCGGGCGTATAAATCAAACGTTGTTTCAGCTTTGTTAGTTTCGAGCCGCTTCTCCAGTAAATTGTAGACCCTATTTTGCACAGCCGATGCCGTCCTCTTCTTTTTCGAACTTGGGTCTTCAGCTGGTGAGCAGAGGGGGGGTCGATACCCTGCAGGACCCACTTGAAGACTCTTCCTCAACCTCCTGATCCTAAAAAAAAAATATATATATTAATATATAGGTTGACAAATATATTATGGAAGTACGAAATTAGGGGGGGGGGCTAAATGTATGTTGGTGAAAGGTTTATGTAAGTTATTAAAAGGATTAAGTGAAATTTCCACTGTTTCTATAATGTTCACATATGGATTTCAGTATAAATTGAAATATTTTTAAAGAATACTTACAATTTGCTCACATGAATCTTCTATAGTTGACGATCCTTTCTTTGGAATTTCTTGGTCCTTGAGAAATAGTAGTAACTCATAATACCAAAGTGATGGTACATAAGATTCCTCCGTTCCACTCCCAGATCTTTTTGAACTTTCTACTTTCTTGCACTCCTTCTTCCATACAGTTCTTAACGAGTTAATTTTTTTTTACAACATCATCACGCGTAGCTGCAGGGTTTACTTGCTTAAATTTGGAAATGAGTATTTCATACGCATTGTTTTTCATCAGTTTGTTGGAGTATTCTTTACTCTTCACTTTCCATAGGCATGGATGTTGATGGTATATCTCTATAATCTCGCTTATGAAATCTTTACTATACGTTTCCATTTTTTACTTAGGCAGGACAACTACAGCTTCAAGCGCACGGTACGAGAGTTTGGGCAAAAGTGATAGATTTGGTTGTCCGCACCCACCCACTACACCAACCCCAACACAGATATGAAGCTCCGCCCACAAAATATCAGGAAAATCTAAACGACTCCAACTCCAACCACGACCTGCAAATCGCGGTTGCGATGTAGGTTGTTGGAGCCCATACACGAGAGAATTTGGTCTGGGTTGGAGCTGGAAATCTGGGTTGGGGTTGAAAATCGTTGTCGTGAATGGGGCCCCTTAGATCTTGCTCAGTACCACCAAGCCGAGACGTGCCTACCGCTCTCTGAGTGTTATGGTATAGCTTATAGGTTAACGGAGCCTTAACGGTAGCAGAATTTTTGTCGGTAAGCTACCGTCAAGGTTATTACCGATAAAACCCGTAACTACCGGTAGCTGCCCACCACTACCGTTAGTACCGTCACTCAGTACCACCAAGCCGAGACGTGCTTACCGCTCTCCGAGTGATATGGTATAGCTTATCGGTTAACGGAGCCTTAACGGTAGCAGAATTTTTGCCGGTAAGCTACCGTTAAGGTTGTTATCGATAAAACCGGTGGCTTTACCGGTAGCTGCCTACCACTACTGAGATGTGTTATCGGTCGACCCATCAGATGCAACCGTTATTTTAGGGCAGGGACTTCCTACCTGTTGCTCGCGAGCACTGCTTTTTTTCTGTAGTTATGGGAATTCTGTCTTTACTATTATCAAATTAGTACCTGCAGATTATATTACGCTAAAATATGATACACATTAAAAATGTAAAATTGCGCTGGATATATTTTGAATATTATATATTAGATATGAATTTTTTTCTAATAATTGATTATTGAATTCATAAACTTACCAACTGTTGTTATATAGTATATAAACCAATACCATTGTTTAGAATGTAGAAACAACTTAAGACATAATTATGATATGAAAATTGCAATGTCTAACAGCTTTTCGAAAATATCTTCAGAATTTACCATCGGATAAGTAAAAAGGAAAAATAGATTCATATATAAAGTATAGAATAGATAAATAAATATACAGTATTCCGTAAATGAACGGGCACAACTAAGCACAGATGAAAATATATGTACATGTTTATAATCATGCACACACACACACACACACACACACACACACACACACACACACACACACACACACACACACACACACACACACACACACACACACTTCAGTCTGTCTTTATAACTATATTCCTTTGCCTGAGGGAAAAAAGTACAAATACATACTTAGTAATCTAGCATACTTAGTATATCGGGCTTGGCTTATACCATGACAAAGAGGTGCATTAGTGGTTGTGGGGGCTGTGGTGGGGGCGGGGGTTGGGGTGGAGAGATTGCGTTGTTTACACTAATTTTTTTTTTTCTTTTACTTCGATAAACACCAATTCTGCATTCAGAATTCATGCTCGTAGTTATTATTCTCTTTGTATGTAAACTGAATGTGCAAAATTATATAAATAAATAAAATAAAATTGATAATTGGAAATGGCGTCGGTAGACTTTCCCACAACGTCGGTTATCATCGTCTGACAACAGCTCGTTTTTGACAAAGATGTAATTGTGAAACGATATTATACTAAATTTGGACAGACGCAATTTTTGCGCTTGCTCTCTTTTTCCTCTTTTTTTTTTTTTTTTTTTTTTAGAAACGCCCCTATTTACATACCTAATATGGGTTGTATATAAAACTTTATTCATTATCCTTATTATGTACAGTACACACACAAAACTTTAATTTACGGGAAGTTGCCGAATGTCGCCATTTGGTCCATCTCGCTGACCAAAAACCCAATTTTGAAACCTCAAAATCTCTCCTTCATGTTTCCGTATATGGTTCATATATTTGCATGTTTCTTTAACACCTGATGGTCACTGATCTAATTGTGTTTTCAGAGAGGATAAATTAGACATTCAACCCCATCCCTCAGTGACAACTACTGATACACAAAAAAGAAAAAGAAAACGGAAAAACACTTAAACATATCTTATCAGTGT
>NC_134800.1:8563796-8573796 GCF_046742065.1 Oratosquilla oratoria | reverse complement strand
CTTCTCCAAAAATACAATTAGAATATATAAACAAACAAATAAATTATAATGATAAATAGATAAATGAAAATATACATATTGAAACTGTTTCAAGCATCAATATGTTTATATAAACAAGGTGACTTTCTCCCTAAGTATACAAAAACCAAATTTGGAGTAATTATTCTCGTTTTCCTTCTTACGTGTATATTGGTGTCAACGGAAATTTTTATCACTTCGATTATGTTTTTTTTTTCTTGTCTTTGTCTTTTCTGTGTGTCGTTCTGCGTGTCGCTCTTCCCTTCTGTGTGTCAACGATGGGAGCGAATATCCTTTTGCCAACTTGCCGTCCTTTTGCCTATTCCCCAACTCTATTTCCTCCATTACATTCATTAATAACAACGAGAACAAATCAAGTAGAAGCTTTTGTAATCGACCTTTCCCCGTTTTCTTTCGACAGGAGAGCGCTTTCAGCGTCCTCATGACTGTGCTTCTCTTCGTTAGTACCATTTTGGTGGGCATCTACCTAACTTGGACATCTGGGGGCATCGCGGCCGTAATCTTCTGCTGTTTTGGATGTATTGCTTATGCATTGGAGACGTTCTTCAACTACAAGACTGCCACACAAGCCTAGATCACATCTCCTAACTCCTTTTAACCAGTAGAGCGTATGTGTACTCAGGCACAAACGTAGTGGAACAACCTATTTTAGTCATTTCTCCAGACAGTGTCACCTTACGAGCTTCAACGTACAAGTACTCATCACCTAAGGCTGAGGATTCTTTTGATTTATTGATAATTCAATGATATTTTTTTCTATTCTCGATATCCTACAGGTTCTTTTA
Source organism: Oratosquilla oratoria (assembly GCF_046742065.1). Classification (NCBI taxonomy): domain Eukaryota; kingdom Metazoa; phylum Arthropoda; class Malacostraca; order Stomatopoda; family Squillidae; genus Oratosquilla; species Oratosquilla oratoria. The sequence goes on along the minus strand of NC_134800.1, from coordinate 8,572,972 downwards.
TCATTATTGCCGTTTTCAAATACCCCAAAAAGTACCTTATAAGTTTAACTTCATGATAAACTGATACCCAATTAATACCTTTTATGTCTTTCTGGATACCTTCATGAATCCATTTCGATAACCCATTATTGTGGCATGGGCTTAAGATCTCCAATCACGGAGACGGGTTCTGAAGAATTTGTTCTGATTAAGACAGGATGATGTTATTCATTCGGGTAGAAAACTACTTTGGTCGATGAAGACTAGATGCTCAAACCAAGAAGATCAAATCGTTGGGCGTTAGAAAAAAAAAATGTTGGGAATGTGTCCTATTGTCTCTTCCTCGTCCATATCTACCCCTTCAGGGTGTTTGCAGAGCAATCTAAAGTGCTTTATCAAAAGGGAGACACCCCTTTATTATGGGTGGATCTTAGGACCTCAAAGATAAGACTATCCTCATTCAAGAAGGATGTGAACGAAAGAAGATAAGGATTGACCACCCACGTTCACGGAATAGGCGACTGAGAGAAGATAAAAATTGACCACCCGCGTTAACGGAACAGGTGATTGTGATTTTTTGTTTTTGTTTTATGGGTTTGTGGGGCTGGCTCCAGAGTTCAGGAGAAAACAAAGATTGATATGTAGGGAAAGGAAAGGATAATTGTACATCAAAGCGGCCATTTCCAGTAATCCCTTTTCAAGAATTAAGTGTTTACTCTGGCGCTGGAAGAAAGTGGCGACAATTGAAGTTGTAAAGTGGGAAAGGGAATTGTAAATTCATATTCTTTGTGTATGTACGTAAATCATGTTTAATCTCAGACAGATGTGCAGAGAATGAAAATACAAGTTATGGGCCTTCTTAATGTGATAAATTGTTTACGATTTTACTATGAACGAGAATCTGGCAGAGTGGTGAGATCATGCACCGATCCAAATTCATATGTTCACGTTTCCTCTCTTTCGTTACTTTTTGCCCATGTTCCCTCATGGTTATATATTAAACACTACTTATACCCATGTTACTATGTAATCAGTCTGAGGATGTAATACATGAGAGTACTCACTGTGTTCAGGTTTCCTTTCTCCTGTATTGATGTATTGTTTATGTATATACATACACACACATATAATACATATGGCATCCGGGCAGGATAGCGACTGTCAAAACAGCGACTGTCATAATAGCGACTTCATAAGGGCGACGTAATCAGGTGAGCGACTTTCAAAACGGCGACTGTCTTAACGGCGACCGCGTTATAACAGCGACTGTAATAATAGCGACTTTACTATCAACCGGTCAGAATGGTCGCAGACTTATGTTTCAATTGCTTGTGTTTTCGTGTTTGTATTTGCGTGTTCAGTTGTGTTTACTTTGTGAGATAGGTTCAGAATGAAATATGCTCAAAAGGTCGCAGACTTATGTTTCTATCGCTCATATTTATTTGTTTGTGTTTACATGTTTCACTAAAGTGAATTTACTGGTCGGTTGCTCGGTCGTCGGTTTTTTTTAATTCTCTTAATAATATTTGTCTTTCAATAATAACTAAATAATAATAGCAACATTTAGGATTGGCCGAAACGTCGTACCCTGCAGAGTTTTGGCCGAAACACCAGTGGCCGAAACGTCTGTGGCCGAAACGTCTGTGGCCGAAACATCCTACATTCGATGCGCTCCCCTCCTGCATGCTCATAATGATGTTGAACTTTTGGACTGGGTTGTTCAAAATCATTTTTTGCACTATCTTGGCGTTAAATCTATCTTGACATTAAACATCATGGTATCACAGAGCGTTACCATGACTTTTAACATCAAGATAAACTAACGCCAGAATTAGTTTTTGAGCACCCCAACCCTAGATTCCTTGTTATGATATGTTATCAATGTTAGGCAACTTTTTGTGCAACAATAACACCATTTATTTTAGTCCACAAATGAAAGCTGTATAATTTTAATTTAGATAACTTGGTGCACTGTATAATTTCAATTTAGATAATTTGTTTCAGGAATTCAATTTCGTTTTCACACAGTATGTGCAAAAAATATTGTCACTTGAAATGATATATATTTTCTTAATTCTAATAATATATTTCCTTTCAATACTAAGTAAATAATAATAGCAGCATTTGGAGGACTGGCCGAAACGTCCTACGTCGGTTTTTTAATTCTTTTATTATTTTTCTTTCAATGATAGGTAAATAATAATAGCAACATTTAGGATTGGCCGAAACGTCGTACCCTGCAGAGTCTTGGCCGAAACGTCAGTGGCCGAAACGTCTGTGGCTGAAACATCCTACATTCGATACGCTCCCCTCCTACATGCTCATAATGATGTTGAACTTCTGGACTGGGTTGTTCAAAATCATTTTTTGCACTATCTTGGCGTTAAATCTATCTTGACATTAAACATCATGGTAACACAGAGCGTTACCATGACTTTTAACATCAAGATAAACTAACGCCAGAATTAGTTTTTGAACAACCCAACCCTAGACTCCTTGTTATGATATGTTATCAATGTTAGGCAACTTTTTGTGCAACAATAACACCATTTACCTTAGTCCACACATGAAAGCTGTATAATTTTAATTTAGATAACTTGGTGCACTGTATAATTTCAATTTAGATAATTTGTTTCATAAAATTAATTTCGTTTTCACACAGTATGTGCAAAAATATTGTCACTTGAAATTATATATATATTCTTATTTTTTTAATAATACATTTTCTTTCAATAATAAGTAAATAATAATAGCAACATTTGGAGGACTGGCCGAAACGTCGTACCCAGTTGATGCGATAATGTCGCTGTTATGACAGTCGCTCTTATAATACAATCGCTATTATGTGGTCGCTGTTGTGATGGTCGCTGTTTTGAAAGAATCGCGATTGTGAAGTCGCTGTTATGACAGTCGCTGTTATGACAGTCGCTATTTGGAACCCGAGCCATTATACATATATATATATATATATATATATATATATATATATATATATATATATATATATATATGGAAATAAACTCTCCTACTAGGATTCGAACCCTCGCCCGAGTGGCTTGCTTTTTATAAGACAAAGACCGTGGCGTGATGGTACGGTCTTCGTCTTATAAAAAGCAAACCGCTCAGGCGAGGGTTCGAATCCCAGTAGGAGAGTTTATTTCCAAATGTCATGACACAAACTATATATATATATATAATATATATAATATACACTGCCCTTTTTCGTTTGCGTTTAGGCTTGTGTATTGCATTATACATAGACGCCTGATCACCAGCAATAATCATACATACAGCGATGTTTCTCTTCACATAAAAAAGGGAATCAAAGCAAACCCAACGTATAATATGATGATAATTATATTTACAATAATCTTTGGTATATTTACATTTCTACAATAAACAGAAACAAGAAACAACTATAGATATCAGGGAATGAACTCTGAAGATGTACATTTGATGAAAACTTAAAATGACGCACCTCTTAGCAAATGCTCCATCATTTTTTTTAAGCTCTTGTAACTTTTAGCAAATGCTCCATTGTTTTTTTTTTTTTAGCTCTTATCACTTTTAGCAAATGCTTCCTTATTTCTGGAACAATGTATAACTTAACACAACAATCTATATATAAACGTCTTGGCATCGTATTTTCCTTTATGAAAAATCTTAATATTAATGATTTGTGATTAAAATTTGTGACATTACTTTTGGAAGCTCATAATGTATGTCCTGCGCGTTGTAAAACCAACGACAGGTTATTTCTGGTGGTGGTCCTACAAGAAGGACGTCAGAGAGGCACATCTCCCTTTCTACCATCTTCAAAACCTCCCATCCTTAACCCCCTATCAGGAGGTGCAACCCTGAGGGGCCGGCAGTCGGTCCCCGGACCGAGCCTAAGATTTCTACTCTATCAGGTGTGTATTTCTTACACTTCTGCATATCTGGAGAGCGGACAACCGGCGACTGATCGTTATCCTACAACCTAAAGAGCAGTGGATTCCAAACGATCTAATTTCTGGCTGACCTTTTTTTACTTCCAGCAGAGCCCCCCCCCCATCACCTTTTATTGTATTTATATGAAATTGTATATATTTCTTCTCTTTATAGCCTTTCTATTTATATTTTCATAGAAAACGGATTGGGGGTGATTGATAGAATTATATTTTACGAGTATGTAACGACAGATACTTGTTCCTGGGATGATTGAATTATTCTGATTAAATAATGATTATTTGAGAAAATGAAATCACGTCCTACTTGTATCCTTCTCACCCTTCCCTGGCGGGGGGGGGGGACTAGTTTGGAAACTACTGGCCTAGATGGATCTATGGGTGTGTCCAGGGATCGTTGCCAGTTGTTGTGGGGTTACGGGTTTCCAGTTAATGAAACTTGTGGCAATAGTTATCATAACTGATATTTGAACCATAGTGTTCGGATTTCGGGAGTATTGTCCGGATAAACGAGGTAAAACGATCCCCTAGCCCAAGTGCTAAATTTTAATTTCTTAAAGAACAAAAGTTGTATACAACAGCCGGGGACTGAAGCTCAGAGGGACCCGAGTTCAAAGCTCGCGACGGCCGGGCTTGTTTGAATTACATCATTGCTATTGTACCTCATTATTCCCGGAACAAAGTTAGAATCCATGGTCTGTATCCAAGTAGGGTGTTGATGGATAAACGTGAATGTTTATGATGGATAATGAATTTTTGTTAAGTGAATTTACAGATGTTCTGATATGTGTCCTCAGTCTTAGAAATTAGAAACGCCTTATACAGTCCCTCAACTGCTGAAAATTAAACAAGGTGTCGTTTCGAATTGGGAGAAATCTTTACACTTTTTTAAATATTCACAAAGAAATATATGCTGTTGGGAACGAAGATTTTTCTAGATTTTTTGGCACCTAGAACAGTTAGAGAAAAATCTTCCAATATGACGTTCTCTTTAGAAGACTTAAATGATTCTAGATCGGGCAGAAGGAAGCAGCCATCTTTGACTATTTTTCATATTAACAATTTCTTCTTGTGTAAAGCACTAGATATGTATACAAGTTTCCCCATATCAATCTTGATATTACTAACTCACAAATAACATTACTAGATATGCATTAGCATGTTTCAAATCTGCCATAAAAACATCGTATTAGAACTTTCTTTTCATAAATTCAGACAGGTAATCATCTCGTGTTTATCCCCAAAGATAAAAAAAAAAAAAAAAAAAAAAAAAAAAAAAAAAATGAAGCTCTATATATCACAGACTATTTTACGACATTTCGAACGATTCTTTTTTTCCTGATTCGATTTCAGTCTTGGTAGCTATTATTTCTATATCTATTAACTATAAATCAATAAAGGATTTCATATAAATTTCTCTCTTCAGAATGCTCAGCCCTACATCCTACGTCTGATTTGTATTTAGAAGAAGAACGTTGGGGATGAAATATGTACAATAATGGAAGTAACATGATTCGTAAGACAATCAACATAAACAACAGATATGCGTTCGATGAAAAGGGAAAAGAAGAGGAGATGATATAACAATGTGACTTAATGTGGGCCCCAAAACAGAGCATTTGGAATGACCAGAGGACAGAAATGATAAGACAACAAAGCATGATTAAAGGCACCAGAGAAATCGTTTCCCAGTATTACGCCAGGAAACTTTGGCTAGTCCAGGGATTCCCAACGTAGCTCCTCACACAACCCCCATGCTTATGCATTTCTGTCGCTTTGATTCCTGGAGATCAGTTCAACACTGAATTGTATCGTTAATCATCCACTATAGCTTTGGTTCGAGGATCCATTTGGGATATTCTGTGGTCCCCTAGGGTACCCGTGGACAGACCAAACGTTGAGAACCACTGGTCTAGCCTTAGTGTACATTACGTTCTTGATAAGAACCTTAGTGTACATTACGTTCTTGATAAGAACATGTATTGCAAATACTGTGTACGGACAACGCTTGTGTATCGACCCGAGAAAGCGAGCAAGTTGCTCCTGCTCTCTGTGATGGAAGTAAATAATCTATGAACCTTTTCTTTCATTTCTGAGTTTATAGTCATAAGCCGCGACCATCGGCGTCGGTAATCTTATCTTTATAATACATCTGTCTGGTAATCTTGGTTATCACTCAAGTCACGGTGCCAAAGATAGTCGTTCTATGGCACAACTTCGATCTATAGTCTTGTGCTATTGAGTGTCATAACACCAGAAGACTCGCTACGAAGAACAATGAACACATAATATAATTTTGTACGTGTATAGGATATATAAATCTTGCGTCTTTCGGTAATCTCGGCGCGTAACTTATTTCGAACCCACAAAATACTGTACATTTCCAGGTCTTGCAGTCACGCCAGAGACCGCACAAGCACAGAAAAGAGACTGGTTCCCTCCATCAAGTTCTTGGACTATATGGTTCTAAGTTTCTTTTTCCTGAAGTAAGAACGATGGGCAATCTAGCACCTTTTCGCCACTATTCAGAGTCATATCCTCCCTTTCTCTTCTTCCAAATAATGGTTTCTCTTCTTGAAGCCCTTCTCAACTCCTGACTCGAATGTCCACCGAAACTAGATGTCGAGTCTTTGGTCATAAACGTACCTGGAGACATCAACGAAGTCTCAGGCAAAAGGTTCACGAACTCAGCACCAGGACTGTCCCGGCGCGCTGTCCAAGTCCACGGTGGAGGTCGTTAGTCCACTCAGAGCTGACAATGCAGAGACTCCACTTAATCTGTTGTTCTCCAGCTCGAGAAGACTCTCGAGCTGACTCTTCCCTCTTGTTCCTTTGTGTCTGAGGAGGACCCGCGACACCTCGGGGTCTTCCTCCTCCAGGCGATCGAGGTCATCCCTTAGGTCTTGCATGATGTCCGAGACGTCTACGGAGTCACACGATGTGTCGAAGACCGACGTGGAGGGCACGTCAATCGGGGACACCGGCCGCTGAGGATTTTCCGAAGAAGTTCCTGATGGGGACGGGGGTAGGCAAGACTGAAAGGATGGATCTGAGTGAGGGGGGACTTGTGGAGGCAGCTGGTGGTGCTGGAGAGGTAGCGGAGACACGGAAGGACTTGCGCAGCTGGCCGAATCAGAGACGCTATGGGTGGCGGGCGTTGAGGCCGAGGATGAGGAGGTGGAGGAAGATGGGGACGGGTAGGAGACGGAGGAACTGGGTGCCTGGTACAAGCGGTTACTGGACGGCTTGAGGTAGTGCTGAGGCGGTAGTGGGGAGGACGAGCCTCCTGAGGTCGTTCCTACAGCCACGCCGGCAGCTCCAGCCCCCTTGACCGGAGGCATTGGCGGCAAAGGGAAGGTGAAAGTCACACTCGTCGGAGAGTCAGGAACGGGCGAAGTGGCCGCCGACGGGTAGGTGCACGTCCCAGGGGACGAAGGCAGAGTGGGACTCGACGCCAAGGACCACAACCCAAGGGACGTAGGGACCTGCGTCGGGGGACGAGTCCCTATGGGTAGGGTCTGCGCCCTTGGGGAGAGTGGGGAGGGTGATGGGGAGTCTGGGGCGGACTCGTTTAGTAACTGCAGGTACTGGTGAGTCCTCCGTAAGGGCGTTGTCAGGGGCAAGGTGCTCGCCCCCGAGAACGAATCGCATTCTTCAGGGTCGAGACCCTCTCTGGTTCCTCGGCACCAGCCGGTTCCTGTGCCTGAGTCCTCCCGACTGGCTATGGACCCTCCTGTGTTAGAGAAAAAAATAAAATAAGAATAAATAAATACATGTTTTTTTGGCTACCTCCCTTGTAAGGGGGAAAAAGCCTTTGGTATATGTATATACAATATAAACATAATATATAATAAAAACAATATGAAATAGTAATAAAAGCAACATAGGATAAAACAATAATGAAAAAAGAATAAAAAATAAAAATATCTATAATTGAATAGACAAATAAATTAAAATACAAACAAAAGTTATATATAAGCGTTAATTCCTTCCTCTACTTCCACATATTTACAGTCATTTCTGAAGATGAGACTAAAAACATTCAGGTCTTACTGTAGTTGACCATAAACACGCAAGACTTGATGTGACTACTCAATCGAAAAAACAATTTCCTGCCTAACTTTTGATTTATAAGTATCTAGTGCAAATTATTTATTAGGATGATATATATATATATATATATATATTGTATTTTTTCTTTTATCTAATTCCATATGTTTGCTCACAAGATATAATGGATGATAAAAAAAATGTACCTTACTAATCGACACACTTTTCTTCTCCTTTTTCTTCCTCTTTTCTTTTCTTTTCGTCTTGCATGCAAAATGTGATCATATAAGACATCTATCATTTGGTAATGACAGTGATTTTTTTATTTATATCTATAACCAACATCATTTCACCAGTTAGAAAACTATCTAAAACTGCGGTTCGCGGAACGGTTAACATGGGCACTTAGATGATTATCGAAAGATTAATTAAACTTTTAAATCTGCGGTGAGAGAAAATGGGAATGTTAATGCTTAACTGACGAATACAGTCATTACAATTTGAACCATTGTGGTACCATTGTATGTTCAATTAGTTTTGATATATTGCCATTCTGTATTCTGTGTCAGGTCAATGGAGGTACGGGTCGATGGACTGGGGACTCTCGGGGTACGCGGGTAAAAAAGGTTAAAAACTCCTGATCTAGGGAGTATAGGAGAGGCTAAGCTGCAAGACCTAATCATTAATCAAGTCTCTCCTACGACTTTAGTGCGAAGACAAAAGCTGACAAACCTGAATGAGTGTTGAAGTTTTCGTCTCTGTCTTCGTCGTAAGCGAAGTTGTCCAGGCCGAAGACACCTGTAGCCATACAATGTTAGCATAAGCAAAATATTTCATGCAAATAAAGCATTAAGACATAAGGCGACGTCGCTGCATGCGCAACAGCATTTCATAAATCCAGGCAGTATGTTTATCTTCAATTAACGGCGTATGGGGCAGGGTTAAGAAGACAAGTTTAAAGTGGGTTTAGGGGAGAGGGTTAGATGGGGGAGGGTGGAGAGTGGGTTAGGTGTGGGAGGGGAGTGTGAAAATAATTATCTTGACGAAAAAGAAAAACAAATAAATAAATGAATAAATAAATAAATCGACTAAGAGGTTCCGTGACGTCATGTCGTCTAACATCTTTCGTTCAAACAACATCGGCAGAGTTTACATTACCTAATTCTTCCAAAAAAAATAAATCTATATTTTCCAATCCAC
>NC_134800.1:8523796-8558796 GCF_046742065.1 Oratosquilla oratoria | reverse complement strand
CTCGAGATTATCTCGAACCTTCTAACCTCACTACAATGAATGAAAACAAACAAACACACACACACACACACACACACACACACACACACACACACACACACACACACACACACACACACACACACACACACACACACACACACACACACACACACACACACACACACACACACACAAGCAAGGAGCTGAGTGTAAGCATATTCGGAAGCTGATAAACTATCGAGTGGGGACTCGAACCTAGCTGATACGTAACAAATGGACGACTTAACCCATTGCACAATGGGTTAAGTTACTGTCCATTTATTACGTATCAGCTAGGTTCGAGTCCTCGCCCGATAGCTTATCAGCTTCCGAATATGTTTCCATCGAGATCCTTGTTAGTCTCGATCGTGTTTACAAGGAATTAAAATGTTTAATGTGGTTGATAAGATAAAAATCTATGTACTGGGGACCATTCAGTGTGTGTTGTAACACACACACACACACACACACACACACACACACACACACACACACACACGCACACGCACACGCACACGCACACACACACACACATATATATATATATATATATATATATATATTTATATATATATATATATATATATATATATATATATATATATACATATATGTATATATATACATGTAAACAGTCCTAACTCAAGCTGATACTACATAGACAATAGTCCAAATTCTCCTCCCAGAGAATTCTGCTATGGAGAGGCCCGAGGACCGTCGCCGGGTACTGTGGGGCTGCGGGTTTTCCACTTCACCCCCGGATTGCTCACCTTGATGGCAACTTTGGTGACGTCAGGCATCCCAGGGAGTCCCCTGGCTGTTCCCTCGAAGACTTCCCCGAAGGCGCCCCTGCCGAGGAACTTGGTCGAGGTGATACAGTGCCGTGACACCCGAGGGAGGTCCAGGTCGTCGCCTGGCGATAGAAAATGGAAATGTGTGAGCGGACCATCTCGGGGGGAGGGTCTACAACGACGGGCGGGGTGGAAAAATTCTGGTTAAAGAGGCGCGGTCCCGGTTGGTTACGTAGATTGTAGAATTTGTTGAATTGTGGTTTGCTGAAAGGTCGGTATTCGAATGAGCTGTGTTTGGAAATTAATTTTTGTTCCTAATTCTTACACCCCCACTTCCCCCTCCCCCGCCCCGACCGAAACACCAAAAATCCGTAAATGAGAGGTGGGGAGATTACCCTATGATGAAGGAAGAGGAGGGAGAAAGAGAAAAAGAGAGAGAGATAGAGAGACAGAAAGAGAGAGATAGGGGGGAGGGAGAGAGAGGGGAGAGAGAGAGAGAGAGAGAGAGAGAGAGAGAGAGAGAGAGAGAGAGAGAGAGAGAGAGAGAGAGAGAGAGAGAGAGAGAGAGAGAGAGAGAGAGAGAGAGAAAAGAAAGAGGGATAGAAAGAGAGAAAGAAAGAGAGAGAAAAAGAAAGAGGGATAGAAAGAAAGAGAGAAAGAGAGAGAGAGAGAGAGAGAGAGAGAGAGAAAGAGAGATACTATCACATACTCCCTCCACGTATCATCACCTACCAGGGAAGGTCTGCAGATTGTAGAGGACATTGGTCTCTGTGACGAAATTGCTGTTCCTCGGAAGCTCTCGCAATGTGGCCAGCTCGACCTCTCTGGACCGATGGGGGCTGCTGATGGCTGCTTTGACCTTGCAACGCCTCTTTTCCGTGCACCGCATCACTGGAAAGACGAAAAAAAGGTCTTTGATGGAAGGAAGCGATACTGTTTCTGACCCAGGGCAGTGGACAAGATGCAGGGATGACCCGTCATCCAGGAGGTGCCAAGATAAGAGGGAGGGAAGAGGGTGGAGGGGAGTGGAGTATTGTTGGGGAGGGAATGGGTGGGAGTGGTTTTTGAGCCTTTTTTTTTATTATTATTTTTTTTTTTGCTACCTCCCGTGTAAGGGGGAAAAAGCCTTTGGTATATGCATGAATGTATTAAAATATGGAAACCGCACTATGAAACGAAGATGTTTTGAATTTGGTTTTATATATGATTGATAATATCAATCAAAAACATTGGATTTTTTTTTTACAATAAATAAACCTCTAGCAATTCTGATAACGGAGTAAGAAGCAATTTTCGTAAGTTGTGTTTACCCCCAAATTTCATGTTCCTGTCTCCCCCGCAAGCTCGGGGTCAGATGTCTGTCAAATGTGTTATTTCTAAAGAAGCTCTACTGGGCGAAACGTTAAATACACTGGATCCCGATGTGTTAGCGTGGTATGTCGTACACCATACCATTATCATTGTACATTGTACTTGTGTGTTGCTTATTTGGGGAATTATATGTTTCCCCCTCTTTATAAAATTGTCATATGTTTTGTTGTTTTATTATTTATTGTAATTATATGTAATCATTGTGTATAATTGTAATTACATTGGATATCGCAAATGCGATGCACGTCTTTTCGCGCCAATTGGCAGCTTGGCGTCAGTTCGGAGCCAACTCTCTTTGTATTCACACGTATTAGTTGTCAGTGGTATCAGTGATTACAGTGTACTTCCCACTATTTGACTTTCATTTCTTGTAGCCACCCGGTACACCATACCTTGCCTTTGGCCTCTTTCCTACAGTGCTGTTGCAGTCGTTGCTCCCTTTTACTTAAAGGGAGACCTCGTCTTTTACTTAAAGGGATATCTCGATCTTTACCATCGCTTCTCAAGTTCTTCCTGAAGGTACCTCCTCCTCCCCCCATCCCCCCTGGCGCCACCCTCCCTCCCTCCCTGATCTCCTGTGGGCACCGCCATTCCTGACAGAGTTTCATAAAGTGGAGATCACTTCCTGTTTCATGTGTGAACTGTTAAGAACGACGCCAGGTTGAGGTCTGGGAGGGTGACAGCACCGCAAAACACAACAACATTGACAACAACAACAACATCATCATCAAAATAATAGTGATAAAGATAATTGATGACTGATATGGTTTAACGTCACAAGCTCCCCCTGTCGGAAGGCTAGGACGGTGCCCCTTACAGAGGACTTTGTAGCGTAGAATTTAATAAACCGTGCCTTGGTTCAACTTCGCCGGTGGCAGGACTCGAACCGCCATCCCCTTAACCTTCGCCGTAAGTAACGACGCATCTCCTGCAGAACTCTCGATTTCTCAGGCGCAAATTCGAGGATTTTTTTTCTTGAATGTACAACCACAAGCAAAGATTTGAACTACACAAAATCAAAGAAAAATATTAAATATACAGTCACGAGCAAATGTCTTCATCCATCCAGAGTTTTTCATGATGTAAAAATCAAAATTATTTTCTATTCAAGAAAATGACCTAACTACAAGCTAAACACGACATGGGAAATATGCCACGTACTTGTCAAAAAATAACGAAACTTTTATTCGTGACTGTACATCAGACTTTGAGTTTGGGCTGTTGTATCATGATAAAGTCAATGGGTGTCTAAAGCAATGGGAATTTGGTACACGGGAACACAGACTAAAAACACCACGACACTATCTACTACTTCGGGACGAAACAGGCCTCGCCCCTTTTTCTTTCCTGGCGAATCACGATCACTTCCGAACGGTTCCCATTGACTAGAGGAACGTTTGCGAAGGCTACAGGTCTCTCGTGATTGACTAGGAAAACAAACTAGGGGCGTATCTTCCGACGGGACATTCTGGGTCTCTCGTGATTGGCCAGGAAAGGAAACTGGGGGCGTGGCTTCCGACGGGACATTCTGGGTCTCTCGTGATTGGCCAGGAAAGTAAACTGGGGGCGTGGCTTCCGACGTCACGTTCTGGGTCTCTCGTGATTGGCCAGTGACACTTACCATAGATGAGGGCAGCCAATAGGGCGCCAAAGAAGATGATGGAGGTCGGGATGGTGGATGCCAGGATGGTTGTGAGGTCTGGACTCTGAGGAAGCATTGTGGGCATCAAGTGGATGATGTCAAGCTCACTCCAGGGCCCATACCCAATGGCATTCAGGGCTCGAACTCGGAACAGGTAGCTGTCCGAGGCTTCAAGGTCCATCAGGGGCCAGTAGTTGTCTGTAGGAGACAAGAACGATCTTAGGTGAGATTATTTATTTTATTTTATTATTATTATTTTCTAAAATAATTTACCGATCGTTTTATATACATATATTTTACTATTTCGTTGTACAACCATGTACAAAGTTACGTAGACACTATGATCAGGTAGATTAGTAAATAGATTTGAAATATACAACTATTTTGAATAAACTAATGAAAATAATCCATTTGCACCCTCCAGAAATATTATTCTGAATAACGCCACGCGATTTTATTGTTTAAAAGGTCCTCCCCATATCAAAGAGATAAATAAAAGGATATAAAAAAATCCCTCCGTGTTTGTTTTCCGAGCCAGCATGGCGTCATGTCCTTCTCAGACGTTCAACGACATGACGTCACTTCTAAGCCCCGCCCACCTGCGCGTGGACAGACTTCGAAGCTCATACTTCGGGTTAAATCTTTAGTTCGACACAGACATTCAACGACATGACGTCACTTCTAAGCCCCGCCCACCTGCGCGTGGACAGACTTCGAAGCTCATACTTCGGGTCAAATCTTTAGTTCGACACAGACATTCAACGACATGACGTCACTTGTAAGCCCCGCCCACCTGCACGTGGACAGACTTCGAAGCACATACTTCGGGTCAAATCTTTAGTTCGACACAGACATTCAACGACATGACGTCACTTGTAAGCCTCGCCCACCTGCGCGTGGACAGACTTCGAAGCTCATACTTCGGGTCAAATCATTAGTTCGACACAAAGTCCACAGACTACTTACTCGAGCCGTTGTAGACGGTGACGAAGGTGAGATTGTCCCTTGGCATATCCTCGTTGTAGGGCGCCGCCTGTAGGGTGTAGGCAACAATGGGCGTGCCGTGGGGATCCGCCCCATGCCACTGGACTTTCCAACCACGCCCACCGCCGCCTTGTTGAGCCACGATGTTACTCGGGGCGCTGGGCACGTCCCCTGCGGAGGTTAGAACCGTCAGTATATGTGTGTGTGTGTGTGCGTGTGTGTCTATGTGTATGTGTGTACGTGTGTGTCTATGTGTATGTGTGTACGTGTGTGTCTATGTGTATGTGTGTATGCATGTACGTGTGTCTATGTATGTACGTGTGTGTGTATGTATGTACGCGTATGTGTGTGTCTATGCGTATGTGTGTACGTGTGTGTCTATGTGTACGTGTGTGTCTATGTGTATGTGTGTGTCTATGTGTATGTGTGTACGTGTGTGTCTATGCGTATGTGTGTACGTGTGTGTCTATGTGTACGTGTGTGTCTATGTGTATGTGTGTATGCATGTACGTGTGTCTATGTATGTACGTGTGTGTGTATGTATGTACGCGTGTGTATGTAAGTACGCGTATGTGTGTGCATGTGCGTGTGTGTACGTATCTCAATTTTCATCAACAAAGAACAATCCACGCGATCCATACCCAGACCAACAACAGACCAGTTCCGAACTCGGGGCCCCTTACCGAGCGTAGAATAATTGAAGAGAGGTTCTTGAGGCCAAGTATACAAGTGGCGACTCTGCTGGTAGGTCACTTGAAGGCGGAACAAGTGCCTCGAGGCAGGACGGAGGTCAGAAAAGTTCTGGAAATATTCTTGTCCAGGAGTCGTGGGCGACAGCTTCGTCTTGTTCCAGAAGGTTTCTCCGTCGCTGATGCTCTGAATCTAGAAATAATGATGATAAAATAGAATAAGTAAATAGAATAGAATAAGAAAAGGCGATGCCATCATGTGTCCTTAAATCGTTCGGTGTCAGAAGATCTCGTTCTGGAAACTAAACTCGAACGATAAATTCGTTAAAAAAAAAAAAAAAAAAACTGGGCCAGAAATCAATAAAACTCTCAACCAGAGGATTACAAAAGAGGAACATGCCGACAGGAGACCTTTTGGTCCATAACTAGGTCGGATGAAAAAAAGATATATATATATACATATATATATATATATACATATATATATAATGAATAAAAATTATAATAATATAAATGATAATAAATAAATAAATAGGTAAATTTAAATAATAAACAAACAGGTAAGCAGTAAATAATAATAAATTGACATAACTATTAACAAATGATAAGCATCCAGGGGGCGGTACTCACTGCATGCAAAATGACCGACCCATCCGACGGCGCCGTCCAGGCCACGAGGAGCGAGTTGGCCGTGGCATTAGCGAGGACAAGGGGCGGCAGCGGGGCTCGGGTCCAGACTGTTACCTGGGGGCTGTCACTGTGCAGCTGTTGGTCCTCCGAAAAGAGGCGAACCCACACCTGTTCAATGACAAAAAAATAAACAAAATAAGTAAATAAATAAATAAAATAAACGAATAAAATACATATATAAGAAAATAAAATAAATATATAAAAAATAAATTGATAAGTAAATAAGTAAGAAAACAGATAAACAGATAAATAAATAAATATGCAAACAAATAAATACATATACAATCAAACAAATAAGTAAGGATATAAATCAATAACTGAATAAATAAACAAATGAACAAATAGATAAATGCATAAATAGATAGAAATAGGGATAGATGAAGAATAAATAAAAATATTGATAAATTAGTTAAGTTAATTCATCAGCCAAAGTCCCTCAAAAAAAAAAAAAAAAAGTAAAAAAAAAAAAAAAAAAAAAAACGAAATAGTTCAATAATTTCATTAGCCCAAGCTTTCTCTCCAGTAAAAGAAAAAAAAGAGAGAGAGAGTACTGACCGTATACTTGGTGGCCGGTCGCAGCTTGGTGATGACCTTCTTGATGATCCTCTGGTCCCCCGTGTTGGACCGCATGGACCCCGGGATGGACCCGTCCGTCTTGAAGTGGACCTGGTACATGAGCCCTCGAGTGTGACTCTCAAACTCGAGGAGGATCTCCTCAGGGGAGAGCGGGAGCGCCGTGATCCTTCGGACACTGTCGGGGGCCTTGGCCTTCGTCTTAACCTTGGCCTCGGGTCCCAGGGGAACCATTACCCCCAGGCGCCGGTTGTAGACCGTCTCAGCGGCGACGCGGAAGACGTAGTGCGTGTATGGGGTCAGGTTTTCCACCGTGATCATGTCTTTGGTCGTCGTCTGAAGAAGAAGAAAAAAATAATGAAAAAAGAGAAAAAAAATAGAGAATCGTTCGACTCTTCTGCATTGGACCAACGGACCTGGAAACCTAAGCAACTACGTCCTCTAACCTCCCGGTCCAATCTACACCATCTAACCTCACACTCCAAACCTAGGAGTACCATCACTACTCACCAGGTTCTTGCAGTTCTTGACATCGTCTGCACAGGAGAGACCCTGGCCGTGGTGCAGGGGGCCGTAGTAGATCGTGTACTGCACAGGAGGAGTCATGTAGGACTGACAAATGGTCATCTCCGACTTGGGCGGATGGATCTTGAAGGCGATGGCCGTCGCGTGGCTCCCGACCACATCTGGCTTGGCATCGTAGTCTGGCACCACGAGGCACTTCGGGTCTGGAAGGTCAACACGCCGGGTCAAGGTGTTGTTGAGTGAGCAAGAGGGGCCTGCGGTTACTACAGTACAACTAGGCACACACACACACACACACACACACACACACACACACACACACACACACACACACACACACACACACACACACACACACACACACACACACACACACACGCGGTTGGTAGAGTTCCCGGCTGCCATTACGAAGGTCCGGGTTCGAATCCCGCCCAAGGATGATATAATCTCAGTATCGCTGCGCTGCGAGCCGTTACTCCAACTCTCGTTGGCGAGGAGTTGGGTGTGTGTGTGTGTGTGTGTGTGTGTGTGTGTGTGTGTGTGTGTGTGTGTGTGTGTGTGTGCGCGCGCGTGTAAGGCTACATTACCCACAGATCAGTCATATGTGAGATCTGAGCTCTCTTCTGGGAGGGAAATAGCTGTCGATCACGAGTACAACACGTGATCCAAGACCATGGTGAATCACACACACACACACACACACACACACACACACACACACACACACAAACAGACACATACACACGGCTGGACGGTATAGTGGTACCAATCTCGACCGCTAATTCAACCCGTCAACATCCCTACACAAAACCCAGAGGACCCACACAGGAGAGAGAACCTTGCTTAATACCTGGGAGAGGTTGCGAGGCCACATCGAGGGGGACGAAGGAGGCCAGATCGATGTTCCTCTGTACCCTGAGGTGTTTCTCCCCGGTGCCCTTGGGGAGGCCACCCTTGGGGAGCCACGCTAGGGTGGCTGTGTCCGGCGAGTAGCAGTAGAGGTGCGTGGAGTCGGTCGCCAGTTCGCGGCAAGGTCCTGAAGAAGGAGTACCCGTGAGATCGTACAGTGGGAGGGTAACGAACACAAGCGGTTATGAAGTTGTTAAATGTGTTAAGGGCCATTTACACGGTCTAACAGTTTGACAAACCCGGTTTGTCAGACAAGTGTTTGAAGTGATGTTTGACAGTGTGAATGGGGTATTTGGTCGTCAAACACGTTTGTCGAACGTGTTTTACAACCAAATACCCTATTCACACGGTCAAACATCACTTCAAACACTTGTTTGACAAACCGGGTTTGTCAAACTGTTAGACCGTGTAAATGGCCCTTTAGATTCAAAGTGAGGAATCGCGTATGTTAAGTCCACAATGAGGAATCACATATGTTAAGTCCACAATGAGAAATCATATATGTTAAGTTGAGAATGGGGATCACATATGTTAAGTCCAAAATAAGGAATCACATGTGTTCAGTTCAAAATGAGGAATCGTATATGTTAAGTCAAAATTGGGACTTGCATATGTTAAGTTCAATATAAGGACTCACATAAAGGCGTACAGAGACAGAAGGGCATCCACTCCACTTTTACTGGTATAGTGTTAAACAATCGCCTTCCACGATCCGTGCCCAACTCGAAAGAAGTAAAAGCGGCAAGGATGCTCCTTTGTTTCTGGACTTAAATAATATTTATGTTAAGTTCAAAGTGAGGACTAACACATCCCAGTGGTCCTACAGAGGCTATCATGCTTATCCACTTCGTAGGGCGGGAACCGGTTATAAGAAAAGTGACAAGAGTAACAGGGACCTGAGAAATGGGCTTGTGACCGGTATTCAAGTACCGGGGGGTACTTACCGAGTCCGTACTTTGCCGGGTCGAAGATCGGATGGCAGTTACAAGCGACCATGTCCGTCCGGTAGACCGGATGAGACAGCGAAGACTTCCCGGTAGATCCTGCATCTCCCGAAGAACGTCTGGCCGAAGTCGCCAAGAACACTCGATGTTCAGGTTGGGACTTCGAGAACGAGAACGAAGAGGAGGAGGACGAGGAGGACGAGGAGGAGGGCGTGTGGGTAGATGGAGGGTGGTGTTGGCCAGAGGAGGGGAACGGGGAAGGGGAGGAGAAGAGGGAGGCTGAGAGGGAGGAGGAGACTGGGGAGGAGGAGGAAGAGGAGGAAGAGGAGGAGGAGAGGGGAAGGTAGTCGAGGGCGATTCCTCCTGTAAGGCCCTGAATTCCTCGACAACTGCTGCACGAAGACGACCTGTGAAGGATCAAGTTCTTCACCATTCTAGAAGGTATCTAGGCACTAGATTGCCTAATTATACTCCTGGATCAATTTGCTAGAAAGTATCTAGGCTGTTGTCTGTCTCTAATTACACAACTGCTTCACCATCCTAAAGAGTGTACTTGTCTGTCTCTGAACACTTTCTAGTATCTTTGAGTTAATCTGGCTACTTGTCCAATATTCTAGATGGTATCTAGGCACTAGACTACCTAATTATACTTCTGGATCAAACTGCTAGAAAATATCTAGGTTCTAGTCTCTCTCTAAAAACTTTCTAGTATCTATGAAGTAGTCTGGCTAATTGTTCAACATTCTAGAAAGTATCTAGGCTCCAGTCTGTTTCTAAACACTTTCTAGTATCTATGAGCTAGTCTGGCTACTTGTTCAACATTCTAGAAAGTATCTAGGGTCCAGTCTGTTTCTACCCACACTACTAGTTCACATTTCTACCCCTTTAACCTTTCTTTTTATCTTGGGTCCTTGTGGATAAAGGGACATCCCTGCCTTCCGCCCACTGGTCGGGCCAGAAACAATGCAGCAAGGCACAGCACCTCCACGGTAGGGCTATATCTTGCTGCATTGCTTCA
This sequence comes from Oratosquilla oratoria, assembly GCF_046742065.1. NCBI lineage: Eukaryota > Metazoa > Arthropoda > Malacostraca > Stomatopoda > Squillidae > Oratosquilla > Oratosquilla oratoria. Next base: position 8,548,639 of record NC_134800.1, on the reverse strand, counting down.
TCCACAAAGAAAAGAAAATAGATAAATAAAATAATACTCGAAGGACGAGGCCCAACTTCCGCACCTTTTCCTCTGCGTGAAGAATTCGTAGACGTCGTTGTCTCTTAGGGAAGCCACTGTAAGCTGGACGCTGCGCTTGCCCTCGGCCATTAGATACACGAGGCTGAAAGAAAACAAAAACTTTTTTTTTTCGAAAATTGGTTCAGTATTAACTATATATCTACCTATCTATCTATCTATATGTATGTATATATATATATATATATATATATATATATATATATATATATATATATATATATATATATATATATATATATATGTGTGTGTGTGTGTGTATGTGTGTGTGTGTGTCGCGTGTGTGTGCACTAGCATGTAGACATGATCTTAATCCACCAAAGCAGATAGCGTCGTGACCTACCCACTCAGAGGTTCCACGGTCGTCTTGATCAGCGTCCGGTCTAAGTGAAGGTTCCTGAGATCCTTAAGTTCGTGGAAATTAAGATCGAGGCTTCTGAGGTTAATCTTCCTCGAGTCGGCCGAGTCCGTTTCTGCCCAGATGACCGACTCGCTCAGCCAGTCGACTCCGAGGTCGACACCTGATCCTTGAAGGCGCTGAAGCTGAAGAAAGAGAACGAGGGGACTTCGTGAGGACGATATGGGTCTCGCTGTAGTACTTAGAAATGGAAGCGCACTGCGAGTGATAACAGTCTCTCCGTATGATCAAAATGTCGGTTTATGTCTATTTCGTCTGTTCTCGTTTTTATCTACTCTGAAATTTCCCATCTCTTCTAATCTCATTTATGATTTGTCTTTGTTTTATTTCACTGATAAATATACGAAAAAGTGTTATCTTTTAATTATATATCATATACTATTAAGAAATATATAAAGTAATAGACGGAATAGGAAAAATAATGAAGTCTGAGTCGACATGACGTCATCTGTCAGACATTATGTGATAGGACAGAGCGATATGACGTCACTTGACAGGCCACGCCCCTTCCTTTACCCTTAGACAGCTATTGTTTACTTGGAGTTAGGGACATGATCGTACTATGCACCTCTCTCTCTCACACACACGCACACAAATACAATTATATAAACACTATCGACAACGTACTCTTTGGGTGAAATTAGATTTGAGATCGGTGACATGAATATCGGAATCCCCGTCCATCCAAACAGCAGTGCTGTTGCTCAAAAGCGCCGAGACTTTCGCCTCTCCGGCCGTGTCGTCATATAGACTGGAGACGACATTGGCGTCTGCATCGTAGGTCCCCAGGAGATGCTTGGAGGTCTGGGAGATCAGGAGGCGTGGTAGTGGGCGGTGGAGGGAGGTGGAGACCAAGATCTCCTTGCTGTAAGGTCCACCTCCAATTGCCGTGAAGGCTCGGACCTTTTAGAGGAGAGGAAGAAGTCAATAAATAAACAACATACTGCAGATTCACAGTCCCTAAACAAAACACATAAACAAATAAATTGACCAAAAAATGAAATACAAGAGTTAGAATAAAAATAGAATAAAATAAAAACAAAATCAAATTAAATAGAATTAAAATAGAATAAAAATGAAATGAAATGAAACAGAATTAATTTAAAATGAAACAAAAATAAAATAGAGTAACATATACGTAAAAAACGAAGAAATAAATACATAAATTATAATAATAGATAATTAGACAAGAATGTGAAAATAACAGATCCTCAATTAAGTTTCAACGTACAAAGTAAGCTCATGCGCAAGTCGACGCAAGGTTGGGTCAAAGTAACTGAGTTCGATGACGTCAGGGTCACCTTCCTGTGTGACCTGATTTGCATGTGACCTAGCCTACGTGTCACGGGGTTCTAATGACCCTGCGCAATAAGGGTCATTCTCTAATTCACTCACGGACTGACCCTTTTTCACTCCATTCCTCCTTTTCATGAATTCTTAACACTCACGTGTCTCCTTAATTTTTCTTCCAAATCCCACCCCGCTAAAAAGTGTAAAATTTTAATAATGATAAAAGTATTAATGAAGAGAAACCTTTTACTTTATTACAAAGATGACAATCATCTTCTGGCATTTCGTCTATGGACATTTTGTCTTGTGGCATTTTGTCTGTTGACATTCTGTCGATTGGCATTTTGTCTTGTGGTATTTCGTCTGTAGACATTCTGTCGAGTGGCATTTTGGATTGTGGCATTTCGTCTGTGGACATTGTCTCGTGGCATTTTGTCTGTGGATATTCTGTCATGTGGCATTTTGTCGGTGGTCATTCTCTCTCGTGGAATTTTGTTTCATGGTGTGTTGTCTGTAGACATTTTGTCTTGTGGCATTTTTTTTTTCTTGTGGAATTTTGTCTCTTGGTATTTTGCCTGTGGACATTTGTCTCGTTACGTTATGTCGCGGATTCATCCCTGGGACTCACCTTGAACCTGAAGGTGTGACCGGTTCCTGGAGAGGGAACCGAATACTCGAGGACGGATCCGTTGACGGAGACGTTCTCGCACGACGAGTCGAGGCCCGAGATGCAAAAGATGACCTCGTACTTGACGATGACCCCGTTCGTCCTCCTCGGGGGAGACCAGCGAAGGACAACCTCGTCGTTGCCCTGCGAGAAGAAGAGTGTCAACTCGATGACGAGAAATGGGTCATGTCGACCTCAAGGGGGATGTGTTGAGTTCGGGAAAAATTTCGAGGACGAGAAATGGGTCATGTCGACCTCAAGGGGGATGTGTTGAGTTCGGGAAAAATTTCGAGGACGAGAAATGGGTCATGTCGACCTCAAGGGGGATGTGTTGAGTTCGGGAAAAATAAACAAACTTCGGTTCACACTCAGTCCTCACCATCCCCACTCCCGCGCTGTGGGAAGTGAAAAACCTCTGGTGGACCAAAACCCGGTCAGTTGCGTCAATCCGCTGTTTATTTTCAGGCTAATTTTTAAACATTTCGTCTTGCTTAATGCCAGACGATTTCATTCAGCTTAAAGAACGCCATTTTGAAAAATAAGGAAAAAATAAAAATCAAACAATGACAACCAGATATTTAGTTATCTCCAGTAAAATCCTGTGTGCTAATCATACAGACTGAGGACACTGTAGAACTTTCATAATTATTTGTGGGTTCAGACCACACAGAGGGACCCACAATGCAGACGATTTTATAAAAAAAAATCTACGGATTTAGACCACGCAGACGATTCTATACACTTTCAAGAACCTTTTCGGTTCAGACAAGAAGGAGAACTCACCTCGGTCAAGTCCACGAAGGTTCTGAGCTGTGTCGGTTCTTCAGGGTAAGACTGAGGCGACGTGACGTTGGTCACAACCCGACTTCCGATCCCCCAGTTGGTGTAGCCTCGCAAGGACACTCGAAGAGTGGTGTGAGGCGCGAGGCTAGCCTCGAAAGGGACACTAGTCGTGTTGGTCTGGTAAGAGTACTTCTTCGTCCCGTCGTCGACGACTACGTCGTAAATGATTTCGCCGAAGTCAGTGGGTTCGGTAGCGTTCCAATCGATGGTGAAATTGTCCCAAACGCCAATCGTCCTCACAGTGGATACATTCACTGCCTTCGGAATCACGTAAGGGTTCTCTATGTTATCTGTCAAAGAAATACAAAGCTTAATTTACTAACCAAATCATAATATACAACACACATTATACTGTGATTCGGTTTAACGTCCCGAACTTCCCCTATCAGGAGGCTAGGACGGTGCCCCTTACAGAGGACTTTGTAGCCTTGAATCTAATGAACCATGCCCTTGGTCCAACTCGCCGGTGGCAGGGTTCGAACCACCGTCACTTCGACCTTCGCCGCAAGTAGCGACGCTCTAGCCCGTTCGGAAAGATAATGTGCTCCAGTATATAAGGTACATCGCTTCTTGAAGATAGAAACCTTTTATAAGTTACAGTATAAATGTGCCTTCCTATTACTGCTACGCGCCTTCAGTAAGAAATCTAAACTAAAATATGAAGAACAAGTTTTATAATGTACACTGCTAATATATGCATATATAATATTCACAAATATTCACAATTTGACATCTGGAGATTCGAACAAAAAATGTAACCAAAGTCGTTTCTACGCAAAAGAACTCCAAAAAGATTGACGGAAATCGATATAGTGTGAAGCGGTCTACGCAAAAGAACTCCAAAAAGATTGACGGAAATCGACCCCTTTTGATGCGGTCTACGCAAAAAAAAAAAAAAAAAAAAAAAAATTGACGTAAATCAGCCCAATGTGATGCAGTCTAGGCAAATAAACACACAAGTGTTGACGGAAACGGACCCAGTGTGAAGGTGCCTTTGGAGGGGAGTACGCGCAAAGGACACTACTCACTCACCAGGGTAGAGCTGCAGGGAGGAGTGGACGACCACGAAGCGGGTGATGTTGAAGGGCGCTGGCGACAGAGAGGCGGAGTTGTTCAAGTTCGTATCTGAGAAGATGACGTTGCCTTCGTCCCCCAGCCAGAGGAGGCGGTCACTCAGGTACACCAGAGGCCCTGGGGGAAAAAAGGAAAATCCAAAAATCCAAAAAGTAAAAAAAAAAGTAAAAAAAAAAAAAAAAAAGTATTACTTGCAATGTCAGCCTGGGACTAACCTCGTTAAAGTGCTAACTGCCCGAGGTTAACTAACCTGGTTTGACGTCATGCTGCAAGGGCGACCCGGGGGAGGTGATGACCTTGTCTCCGGATGCTGTGGCGCGAAAAAGCTGGCACCCGGACGCGTCCCGGACGATCCACCAGACGAAAGAGTTCTCCACGTCCAAAGTGAGGCCGTAGACTGGAGAAAGGAATATACAAATGCAAACATGAATCAATAAGAAGGATGATGATGATGATGATGATGATGATGATGATGATGATGATGATGATGATGATGATGATGATGATGATGATGATGATGATGATGATGATGATGATGATTCAGTTAAACGTCTCCACTTCCCTCTCCACCTCATTGCTCCCTTGACGTCTCCTCCTGCTCCTCCTCCTCCTCCTCGTCCTCCTCCTCCTCCTTACTGCTCTCTTGACATCCACATCCTCCTCACCTTGTTTCCCGCTGAAGAGCCCCTCCTGATGGATGGTCTGTAAGTTCTTCCCAGAGAGCGACGCCCGGTAGAGAGCTTGGGTGGTCGTCCAGTAGATGGCACCACGTGTACTGTCGACGCGAACTTCCCCAGCGCTGGTCACAGGACCCAGGAGTCCGTGGGTCCCGTCCTGCAGGTGGGACCAGCCGATCTGGCCAAAGGAGCAGGAGTCAGTGGACACAGGCTTTCGTGGTTCTTCAGAGGCACTCAATTTTTTTTTTTTTTTTTTTTACTTAGAGATACTCAAATTCTTTTTTTTTCTTTTTTACTTAGACACATTTTTTTTTTAGCTCCGAGATACTCAAATTCTTTTTTACTCAGATACTCAGTTATTTTCTTCAGAGACACTCACTTCTTTTTTCTGAGATAGTCAAATTACTTTTTGCTCTGAGACACTCAAATTCTTTTTTCCCTCAGAGACATTGAAATTGATATTTCCTCAGAAACACTCAGATTTTTTTTTCCTCAGAAACATTGAAACTCTTTCTTTCTGGGGGACTGAAACTCTTTTTCTCTCTGAGACACTCAAATTCCTTTTTTCCTCGGAGAAACTCAAATCATTTTTTCCATAGGGACACTCAAATTATTTTCAAAAGACTGAAATAGTAATGAATTGGTTTGTTACAGGAGTGTGACCATTTAGGAATTACCTTCCAGTACATAAAATTTTGGATCAAGTTTCTGAAAGGCCCTGGAAGGAATGTGAAAATGCTGGAAAGCATGGAAAAGGCTAAGAAGGTATGGGAAGGCCCTGGAAGGTCTAGAAAGGGTTAAAGTAGAGGAAAGGACCTTCTAGGAATGAGAAGGACCTTGAAGGTCCAGAAAGGGTTAAAGGAGAGTGAAGGACCTTCGAGGAATGAGAAGGCCCTAGAAGGTCCATAAAGGGTTAAAGGAGAGGGAAGGACCTTGAAGATCTAGAAAGGGTTAAAGTAGAGGAAAGGACCTTCTAGGAATGAGAAGGACCTTGAAGGTCCAGAAAGGGTTAAAGGAGAGTGAAGGACCTTCGAGGAATGAGAAGGCCCTAGAAGGTCCATAAAGGGTTAAAGGAGAGGGAAGGACCTTGAAGGTCCTGGAAGGGCTGGGGGAACTCACCATTTGCTTGTAAGGGTTGGCCCAGAAGACCCTTGCCGTGAACCAGTCGACGGCGACGCTCATGGCACCGTGGGTCCCCGAGAGTGCTTCCAGTTCGAGAGTCTTCATGTCGAGAACGTGGATGCTCTGGTTGCTCACGGCCATGACCAGAGAACTACGAAAAAACGTCAAGTCCACGATCTGCCCGTTCTTCAGCTGGGTCTGCAGAAGGAAGGCGAGGTGAGAGAGAAAACGGGGGGAAAGGGTGTTACACTGAGTTACGGTAAGTTGCATTGTGTTACACGTTTGCGAGAAGTTAAAAGAAGTTATGGTGGTTTATCAAGTGAGAATTCCAGGGTGGGGAGGTGAACTGGGATTTATTAATTTATTTTATTTTATCTATTTATTTATTTATTTTTCTTTAGACTTCAAGGGTGGGAGGGTGAACTGGGATTTTTTTTAGTGAGACTTCCAGAGTGGGAAGGTAAACTGGGATTTTTTTTTTTTTTCTGAGTGAGACTTCCAGGGTAGGGGAGGTGAACTGGGGATTTTTTCCTTCTTTGTCTCATCAGAGGAACCTTTTTGAGATCGTTTACCTTTATGGTCTCCTGCGACAGGAGCTTAGTGGCGTTGTTCCCCACGACGTCGGAGACCATAACTCCCCCGAGGGTCGCCCACACGAGTTGGGGCGTCTTTTCCCCCGTGGCCAAAGTCCTCCCGTGAAAAGGCTCCGACCAGGGGCCTTTGCCCCCTGGGGAATAAGCTCGGACCTGTAGTGAATAAGATAAGGATGAGGAGCCTACGCCAGGAGGCGCTGAGTAGCTACGGCCGAAGCCGTCACATGGATGGGGATGACAGGTGGTAATGGACGTGGAACTGCCTAGTGTAGGCCTTATGGTCTCTTGCAGTGTCCTTCATTCTTGTGTTCTTATTTTCCCTATGATACGCTTTGAGAAACTGTTAGGGCAGGTAACTACCAGTCACTGTTGGGAATTGGTGAGGAGTGCAGGATTCGAACCCACAACGAAACGATATTGAGACCTGGAGCGTACGATGATAATTGGAAGTTGATAAAGATAATTGAAATGATCTATTTTCTTATTTTCTTTCGAATATACAATAGGATTGCATTTTCTACGTGCTGTCTATTTAACCAGAATAGGAACGTTCCTGTACATAATAATAAGAAGAAAAAAGAAGAAAGAGATTGAATAATGAAAATGAAAATCTGCGATAATTTTTCTTCTTCTTTCAACTATACAACCAGATTCCGTTTTCTATGTGTCGTTTATTTCATAAAAATGGACAAATTCCTCTTCTTATTCTAATTTCGTTTATTTGTGGCTGACTCGACATCTCTCTCTCTCTCTTTCTGTCTCTCCTCTCTTTCTATTCTTTCCTCCATTCCACTCCTCTCTATTTCTTTTATTTCCACCCCTTCTCCCTATCTCTCTTTCTCTCTTTGTCTACTCCCTCTGTCTCTCCTCTCTTTTTCCTCTCTTTCTAATCTTTGCTCCATTCCCCTACGCCCCTCTCTCTCTCTTTGTCTACGTCTTCTGTCTCTCCTCTCTTTTTCTTCTCTTTCTATTCTTTCTTCCATTCCCCTACCTCTCTCTCTCTCTCTTTGTCTACACCTTCTGTCTCACCTCTTTTTCTCTCCTTCTATTCTTTCCTCCATTCCCCTACCTCTCTCTCTCTCTCTTTGTCTACTTCTGTCTCTCTTTTTCCTTTATATTCTTTCCTCCATTCCCCCCCCCTCTCTCTCTCTCTCTCTCTCTCCCTCTCTCTCTCTCTCCACTCACCTTTATGGAATAATAAGTGTTGGGACGAAGGTTCAAGGCCTGGTAGCGGGACTGGGTGATGTTCTCCTTGTAGATCACCCTAACGCCATCCTCGAGGTGGACCTCGTAACTCCATTTCTGCCACGCACCGACACCTGCACGGGAGCAGAGGTTGAGGAGGAACTTGATGACTTTTTTTTTTTTTTTTTTTGTCACTAATGAACATAAATTTTCTGTCGTTTGTCAGAATATTAACTACAAAACATGTCACTATTTTGTGGAAATGAACCCTTTTCAACCCAATGCCTAGACAAAATAGTCAAGATATCCGCAAATAATATACCTACATCCCTCATATACAGTATATATATTATATATATATATATATATATATATATATATATATATATATATATATATATATATATATATATATATATATATATACACATATATAGTGGACGGGCGGACTAGTAACCCCTGAAGTCTATATGCGAAAACCCATATAAATGGCGGTTCAAGTCCCGTTAACGCATTTAACAAATGACGCCAGTAAACCCATCCCACGACCTCACATCCCCGAGGCCCTGCAGAGGCTCTCATGCCTAACCCGTCCGCCCGCGAACATACCGATGAGCGCCGGCGGTACGGGTGGATCCCAGCTGATGACGGCCGAGGTGCGCGTGAAGATGGCCTGCACCCTCTGCGACGGGTTCAGAGGCACCGGGATAGGCTGCGTCGACTTGTGGACGGCCAAGAGGGAGCCCAGGCTTCCTCCGGCGTCAAATCCGTAGCTACAGAGGTGGAAAAAATATATAATATAATTAAAATACATACATACATAAATATATAACAGAATTAAAATACAAACATACATACATATATAATAGAATTAAAATACATAAAAACATACATACATATATAATAGAATTAAAATATATACATACATATATCAAGGGCTTTCCCTCCCCCTTTACAAGGGAGGTAGTCAAAAAATAAAGGGATAAATTCCACTCCCATCCATTCCATCCTCACTAACAAACTAATACAAAATAACGGTAGAATTTCTCTCTCTCTCTCTCTCTCTCTCTCTCTCTCTCTCTCTCTCTCTCTCTCGGACAAACAGACAAAGTGAAATTCATACACTGACATTATCATAAACAAAGATCTAGTAGTCAGTCACTCAATATTCTTTTTTTCCGAGAAGAGCGGTGGATTGAAAGATCTGGAAGCTAATGGCACGAATTGATTGACAACAATGAAGAGCAACAGAAAATTGAAAATTGGTACATCTAACTTTGAGTGTAGACGACAAAAAGTATTTATGATAACAATATCAATAATCCTGACAAAACTAATAAAAATAAGTACACAAAAACCACTCGAAACTACAACGCCAAAAATCGACTGAACACGACAACTTTAATTAAGCAAAATAATATTACTCGCGCTGGTTGATATCAACACGACCCACAGCATGGGATCAGCCTCCCACTCGAGTGGGTCTTCGGCAGGAGCTCACCTGTTGTGGTAGAAGGTGCCATCGTTGAGTTCTTCGGTGAAGACTTCGGAGCCGTCCGTCCAGAAGAACCGGTTGTTGAGATGCGCCACGGACTGCAGCTGTGCGAAGTAAGCCCGCTGTGTATTGGCGCGCAGGTCTGTCGTCGAGGTACTGTGGAGGATGGAGAACAGGACTTTAGGTTAGGTTAGGTTAGGTTAGGTTAGGTTAGGTTAGGTTAGGTTGGGTTAGGGTTGGGTTAGGTTTGGTTGGGTTAGGTTTGGTTGGGTTTGGTTTGTGTTAGGTTGAATTGGGTTGGGACAGGCAGAGTTAGGTTAAGCTTGGGTTAGGTTTGGTTGGGTTTGGTTTATGTTAGGTTGAGTTAGGGTGAGTCAGGTTGGGACAGGCTGGGTTAGGTTAAGTTTGGGTTAGGCTGGGTCGGGTTGGGTCGGGTTAGGTTGGGTTGGGCTGGGTTGGGTTAGGTTAGGTTTGGTTTGTGTTAGGTTGTGTTAGGTTGAGTTAGGTTGGGACAGGCTGGATTAGGTTAGGTTGGATTAGATTAGGCTTAGGTCCGGTTTAGGTTAGGTTTAGGTAAAGTTTAAGTTATATTTAGATTAGGTTATGTTAGGTTTAGTTTAGGTTAAGTTAGGGCAGGTTGGGTTTGGTTAATCAATTTGAGTAAACAAAAGAGGTAAGTACTTCTTCAGTGATCTTGGCATGACGAACCACAAATTAGACACTAGACCAACTCGAGCCTACAACGCTACCAACTGAACCACGGGGATATGTACAAAAGAGACCATTTGTTCCCCCGACATCAGCTTATCGTGGTGTAAGTATTGTAGTCTACTCCATCAAGTCCGTATTTTATTCAGGAGGGTCGAATTAGTGTGTGCGTGTGCGTGCGTGCGCGCGCGCGCGTGTGTGTGTGTGTGTGTGTGTGTGTGTGTGTGTGTGTGTGTGTGTGTGTGTGTGTGTGTGTGTGTGTGTGTGTGTGTGTGTGACTTTGGTGGTCTTGACCTGAGGAACCACCTGAAGTAGGAATTAACGATCTCGTTCACTGACCCGTCGAGGGTGACCGCCAGCATCGTGTTGTTCTTGCGATTGGCCACGAGGACCCGGAAGTTCGGAGGATCTAAGGTGAGTCCCCCGAGGTCCGGAGACTTGAGGACCTGTCGAGGGAGATGAATTTCTCCTTCGTGGTCGAGGCCGAGGTCCAGGCGGTAGAGCCCTCCGTCGAGGTCCTCCGAGATCCACCAGAGATACCTGGAGGAGGAGGAAGAAGAAACGTTATGAAAGTGTGGAGATTCTTTGCGATTTTTTCGAAGAAGTTCGGGACTCGAAGATCTTTGTGTTCTTTTGTCTGGACCATGAGGTTCCTCCGGCTGATATCAAACACTACTACAGTGACTCACTGTTTCCTATCCTCCTTAAGATCATTTCACCGTCTTCGTATCCCCTGGGAACAGCTGCAGATCCTTAGGGGATCCCCAGGGGTAGGGAGTGAGGGAGTGAGGGAGTGATGAAGAAGGGGGAGGGGTAGAGAATGGAGAGAGTTTGGTAGGAAAAGCACCCTCCTCTGAGTGACTCACCCATTAAAAGGATCCGCTTGCAACTGCTTGGGCTCGTAGTGAAGCTCACTAACGACCATTTTCGAGGCCGCTGGTCGCTTTTCCAGGTCACATCTCCAGACCTGCCAGAGCTGCGAGCCGGGAGACTTGAGCCGGACCACGAAGTAGAGCCGCACGAAGAGCCAGTCCATGGAGAGGCTCAGAGGGGAGCCGTGGAGGTTGTTGGGAGAGAGTAAGGTCCAGTTTTGACCGTTGTTGAGCCGCAGCATCCGGAGGTAGCCTTCCGTGTCTCCGAAGAAGACGACCCCGACGCCCTGGTGGATGGCCAGGCCTTCGAGGGATAAACAAAAACAGTGTTGCCACGTCATCAACAAAGTAAAATGGAAATAAAAACAGTGTTGCCACGTCGTCAACAAAGTAAAATGGAAACAAAAACAGTGATGCCACGTCATCAAGAAAGTAAAATGGAAATAATAACAGAGTTGCCACGTCATCAACAAAGTAAAATGGAAATAAAAACAGTGTTGCCACGTCGTCAACAAAGTAAAATGGAAACAAAAACAGTGATGCCACGTCATCAAGAAAGTAAAATGGAAATAATAACAGTTGCCACGTCATCAACAAAGTAAAGGGGGAACAAAAACAGTGTTGTCACGTCCTCAACAAATAGAACACGGTAGTTCTATGTTCCCATCTAAGACGGAGGGGAAAATTTGTCACATTTTCGGCAAAAAAAAAAAAAAAAAAAAAAAAAAAAAAAAAAAAAAAAAAAAAAAAAATAAATAAATAAATAAATAAATAAATAAATGAATAAAATAATAATGATAATAATAACAATAATAATAAAGTGGTGTTGCCACACACTTACCTGTGATGTTTGCAGTGGAGGAAATGTTGTAAATGTACTTGGGAGGATCTATGATGTCCAGTCCCAGGCGAAGAATCGAGGGTCCACACGAGAGCAACAAGTACTCTGAGCCATCTTCAACAGCTGAAGAAAACAAAAGACAATAACGTGAAGAAAATTACTCAACAAAAGAAAACATACAAACACACACACGCGTACATAAGCACATTCACACGCACATACACACATTCACACACACACACACGCACACTATCACTCACACAACTCGTGGCGCAGTTGGTAAAGTTCCCGCCTGCCTCTACGGAGGTCCGGGGATTCGAATCCAGCCCAGGGCTGAAATACTTTCAGCATCGCTGCGCTGCGGGTTGTTACTCCAACTCTCGTGGGAGAGGAGTTTGGGGTGTGTGTGCATGTAAGGTCACACAGCATTACTCATAGATCGGTCACGTCATATATGAGCTATGAGTTCTCTTCCGGGAGGGAAATAGCTGTCGATCACGAGTTCGACACGTGATCCAAAGACCATGGTGAAACACACAAACACACAAGTACAATTACAGTTTATGTTGAATTATGAAAAAAATATTGGCGAAATGTCGTAAGTCTAACTAACTTTAGTAAAACTCTTTAATTTAATACATTTAAGGAAAAACTATCTAACTTAATACATTTAAGCAAAAACTATCTAATTTAATATATTTAATAAAAAAATCTTTAATATATTTAAGCAAATGTATACAGACTCGTATTCAGATATGAATTGTGGTCTAATCTTACATGCGGAATCAAGGTTCGAATTAGACAATTTCACTTCGAAAAGGACATTATGAAGGCACGATATAGTTACTGAAAGTTACTGAATGCAAACATCGAGTCTGTCGTGACGTCATGTCGTTTGCCATTCCTCCGAATTACTGAAACTTCTCAAATTCATCAACACCGAGGAGGAAGAGGAAGAGGAGGAAAAGAAGGAGGAGGAGGCGAAGAAGGAGGAGGAGAAGGCGAAGAAGGAGGACGAGGAGAAGAAGGAGGAGGAGGAGGAGGAGGAGGAGGAGGAGGAGGAGGAGGAGAAGGAGGAGGCAGAGGAAGAGGAGGAGGATGAAGAGGAGAAGATGAAGGAGGAGGAGGATGAAGAGAAGATGAAGGAGGAGGAGGATGAAGAGAAGATGGAGGAGGAGGAGGATGAAGAGGAGAAGAAGGAGGAGGAGGATGAAGAGGAGAATATGGAGGAGGAGGAGGAAGAGGAGGAGGAAGAAACTCGAATTTCGTACCTGAAGAGCTCGGGTAGGTTGTAACATGGACTTGTTGTGACGGGCCCTCGCCTTGATGGTTGGTGGCGGAGACGTTGAGGGCGTAGGTCGTGTTGGACGTGAGGCCTGTGAAGATGTACCTGCAGGGAGAACGACAAAATGTGAGTTTACACGTTAAACAATAAAATCAAGTATAACTAATTACCTAGGAAACAGGATGAATATATACGGAAACAATATAGAAATAGATAAATAGTAACTAATATCCAAGGAAACTGGATCAATGAATACGGAAACAGTATAGGAATATATAAATACACGGGTAGATAGATAGACAAATAATTGAATAAATACACATTAATAACCAAATCGATTGATTAATAGTTTTTATTAAAAATTACAATGAACGAATACATAAATAAATAGGCACATAAACAAATATATAAATAACTAAATTGATAGAATAAATTTTCTTTTTCAGTGTCTGTATATTTTCAACTGTGCCAGACCACCTGCAAGAAGAAGAAGATGAAGCTGAAGAACGCGAAGAAGAAGAAGAAGAACGCGAAGAAGAACGCGAAGAACGCGAAGAAGAACGCGAAGAAGAACGCGAAGAACGCGAAGAAGAAGAAGAACGCGAAGAATACGAAGAACGCGAAGAATGCGAAGAAGACGAATGCGAAGAAGAAGAAGAAGAAGAACACGAAAAAGAAGAAGAAGAAGAACGCGAAGAAGAAGAAGAACGTGAAGAAAAAGAAGAACACAAAGAAGAAGAAAAAGAAGAAGAAGAAGAAGAAGAAGAAGAAGAAGTAGAAGAATAACGCAAGAAGAAGAAAAAGAATAACGCGAAGAAGAAAAAGAAGAAGAAAGCGAAGAAAAAGAAGAAGAAGAACGCGAAGAAGAAGAAAGCGAAGAACGTGAAGAAGAAGGCAAAGAAAAAGAAAAAAAAAAGGCCATTCATGTTTACCGTCTGTCCTTGGCTACACCAATATCCATCCTCGCCTCGTGTCCCCCGAGGCCATCCTTCAAGTACAAGGTGTACGAGATGACATCCCCACCAGGAAACGTGGGAGGATCCCAGGTCACTTCAACACGCGACCAATCCAGAGGTATGGCCTTAACGTTCTGATAAAAGAAAACGTAAATTTTTGTCAGAGAGAATGGCTCATCTCTCAAGATGAATAGGGAATGACAATATTATATATTATCTTTTTATGTATACATTCATAAATATTTAGTTAAATGTATATATGTATGTATGATATATGTATCTATGTATTACGTATTTATTTAATTACATTCTAACTCTATCTTTCCATCTATCTGTCTATCTGTCTACCCACTATCTGTCTGTGGACTAGAACTATTAAAGAATTAACTACCTCATTGCCGAAACGGGCTCTCACTCTGTACCGAAGAATGTTATAGTCCACGACGCTTGCAACCGACCCCTTGCGTACCTGTTGATCCGTTAAACCTACTCAAGTTGCTGTCACTCAAATTCATTTAACTCTATGAGAGTATGGCACTTGCCAGCCCTAAACCACGAAAGTCTAAACACGATTAACTAACTAGCTCACTTAACTCCTCAAGGTCTTTGCTGCCGAGATTAACCTCAACTGCGCAAAAGAGAAGGAGGAGGAGGAGGAGAAGGAGGGGGAGGGGGAGGGGGAGGGGGAGGAGGAGGAGGAGGAGGAGGAGGAGGAGAAGCCCCATTAAGCTTTGTTTATATGAGGTAATGCCACCAAGCCACGTGTCATTTCATCTTGACATTAAACTATTAAGAGTTCAAATTGCGCATAATGGTGCTAAAACACTGCACCTCCCTACCCCTAATCATCCCACTCCCACGTTGTGGTAAGTGAGAAACCCCACCTGGTAGGGCAAAGTCCTGTCTCGTTATGCAAGCGGTTTTTTTTTTTTTTTTTTTTTTTTTTTTTTTTTTTGCCGACGTTGGGTCGCTTCCCCGCATGGCCAGGTGCTATCGTGAACCAACACAACAAGCCCGCAGAGGGTCCCACCCACGACCAACTGGCCCTAAATTCACGATGGTTTCCACTGGTCTACCACGCGAGGCTTTGTGAGGAAACGAATTGAAACAACACTCGACGCTCCTCGATGACAGTGACTGCCACTTGCCCAGGCACACCGAACGCGAGGCCTGGAAGTGATGAGCTCAGCGTCTCACGGTGTTGATATATCTCACCCTACCATATACTTCGGTGTGTATAAAGAATTACCGAATATTTGTCTCTTTTTAACTCAATTGAAAAGACCAAAAGCACAGAAAGGTGCATTGGTGTGATTCCTTATCGTCTTGGATCATGTGTTGGACTCGTGATCGACAGCTGTTACTCTCCCGGATGAGAGCTCAGAGCTCGTTCGTGGCCCGATCTACGGGTAATGCTGGTGTATGTGTCTGTGTGTGTGTGTGTGTGTCTATGTGTTCACCTAACTATAGTATAAAGAAAAGGAACAACACTCGTGGTGTCCCGTCTCCTCAAATTCATATACCTTACCAAAATAACTTGCATCCTTATTTCCCAGCTCGTATACTTAAATCCAGCTAAGGTTATGTCACCTTGTGGGCTGTGTCTGTACGTGTCTGTGCTGTGTCTGTGCTGTGTGTGTCTGTGAGTCTTTGTAACATACCTCTGGGGGCGACGACGGAGGTCCCGCTGCCAAGGTGCTGATCCAGGTGCTGGGACTGGACATGACGGGTGGGTGCCGTGGGAGAACGATCCAAGCGACACGGAACTGGTATCTGAGGACAAGATATTCAGTCAGTCTCTCTCTCTCTCTCTCTCTCTTCCCCCTCTCTTTCTATCTCTCTTCCCCCTCTCTGTTTCTCTCTCTCTCTCTCTTCCCCCTCTATTTCTGTCTGTCTCTCTCTCTCTCTCTCTCTCTCTCTCTCTCTCTCTTCCCTCTCTCTATCTCTCTTCCCCCTTCTATTTCTCGGTTTCTCCCTGTTTCTTCCCCCCTCTCTTTCTCTGTCTCTTTCTCTTCCCCTCTCTTTCTCTGTATCTCTCTTCCCCCTTTTCTTTCTCTCTTACTCTTTTTCTTTTAAGGACAGAATATTACTAGCCTTCTTAGTAGGATTTATTGAAAAAAAAAAAAATCTAATCCATACTGTGCTTATTGCAGTAACAACACTGTCAACGCCGCTACTGTCTTCGCACTAGCATTACCAGTGGCAATGTCTCAAATTCCTAAAGCTATTCGAGACTTTTCATCCAAATTCATAAATTTCATAATTATATAAATCCATCTCAAAACATGTATCTATCACTCTATGTCCTTACAGCACAGGGTTTTGAGGACAAATTTTATGCATTCACTACTTTAAGGGGACGTCTGCAACGCCCCTACGGACCAGAGGCATGTAACTTTCTTTAATGAATGGATAGTCACTATAATATATATATATATATATATATATATATATATATATATATATGTATATATATATACATATATGTATATATATATATATATACATTATATATATATATGTAATGTATATATATTATATATATATATATATAAATATATATATGTATATATATATATATATGTATATAACAAAATCATAATGATAGTAATGACAATAATGATGATGACAATAATAATAATAATAATAATAATAATAATAATAATAATATTAATAATAATAATGATAATAATAATAACAATAATAATAATAATAATAATAATAATAATAATAACAACAACAACAACAACTCCCCTCCCTCGTCCCATCACTCCCGGCCCTCCTCTCCGCCTCCCCTTCCGGAAGGCTAGAATCCCCGGTTCGAGTCTCTTCACCCCCCTCACCCCCCCGCGGGGAGGACGGGGGGGGGGGGTTAGTTACCCACCTGGTGTATGGCGTGAGGTCCGTCACCTCGACGGTCGTGTTCGTCAGTGTCTCGTTGGGGCGGTAGTAGACCCACTCGCCCGGATCCGGGACAGCGCTCCGGTATTGGACCAAGTACTTCATTTCCGGCAGATTCTCAGCGCCCTTCCACCACAACCCGACCGTCTCGCCCCCGACGCCCCCGCCCACCGGGAGGGGCGCTTTGGGCGTCGTGATGATGTCTGTGGGCGGAAGGAAGAGTGAGGATGTAGGGGTAGGATTTTTTTTTTTTTTTGGGGGGGGAGGGGGCCGGATTTTTGGGGGATTATTGGGGGATGTTTGGTCGAGCTAAAGGAAGATTGTGTTTACACACACACACACAAACACGTACACTCATACACACGTGTGTGTGTGCAAGAAAAAATAGAATATCATAATTATAGAAATAATTGTATTGGTGAGACAGGAAATAAATGCAGTTTTTTCATATAATTTTTGTGCAAGGGAATTCCATGAGTAAAGTTGACCCAATTATATCACTAGACTTAAGAATTGGGTATTTACTGAAATAAAAGGTTATTATTGGATAATAATAAAAATAGTATATTTTCTGATATCCTTGTGATGTCAGTCCTCTCTCGTGACGTCAGAGCTCTTTTGTGACCTCAGCACTCTTTTGTGACGTCAGCACTCTCTTGTAACATCAACACTTGTGACGTCAGCGCTCTTGTGACGTCAGCAATCTCTTGTGACGTCAGCGCTCTCTTTAATGTGAGGGATGACAACTGGCCAGACGAGGTAATTCTTTTATGACTGACGCCAGGTGATTTTATTCGCCCAAGGGGGGGGAAGGGGGGAGTGAGGATTACCTCGGGGGTGATGCGGTCTGCTATTGTCAGAGGAAGAAGTTACTCGCTTCAGTACGAGTCAAATTCTGACGCGCAGCATCGGCTGCCATATGTACGATACATCACACTATTCGCATTGTAAAATATAAGGTCACTGCTGTATTACTCGTTCTTTTTTACTCTAAGTAATAATAAACACAGAAGACGTGGTCAAACTGGTTCACAGAATCCGGGGGTAACTCGTGCACAGCTACAATATATATATATATATATATATATATACATATATATATATATATATATATATATATATATATATATATAGTATAATCAAGACGTCGACGTTAGCATGATAGTGTACCCACCCACTCGCGCCTCGTGGTGCCTACGTTGGCGTCATCGTACAGAAGTAATTAAGGATTCGAACTGAAGGCTTTGAGGACACCAGCCGAGCGAGAGTCTGTTTGCACCAAATGCCCCTCATAGCTTGTCCCTCTGTAGCACCATTTTCACCAAATGTCAGATCTCTTCCCTTTATACACCCTTCCGGTGTATCAAAATTGTAAATATTCGTCTTTATTGTTAGTCCAATTCCTAACAACCAAAGTGTGTGTGTGTGTGTGTGTGTGTGTGTGTGTGTGTGTGTGTGTGTGTGTGTGTGTGTGTGTGTGTGTGTGTGTGTGTGTGTGTGTGTGTGTGTGTGTGTGTGTGTGTGTGTGTGTGTGTGTGTGTGTGATGTCTTGAGGAACATGTAGGGCTGTAGTTACTATGCAGGTCAATATTCTTGAAGTTTAAAATCTTAAAATCTGTGGCTCTCGTTCTTCTTTTTTTATCGTACAATTTCTCCTCTGGGGGAAGGGAGGAGGGGAGGGGGATATTATTCTCCCAGGTTGAGAATCCGTGCTTTACACTAAACCCCCCCATCCCCCCGGCTCTTCCTCCCTTTATCTATCCACAGAAATAAACACCCATACGAACACACGCACGCATCCGCACACACACATACACACACTCGCCACTACTCCAGCGGTCCAAGTTCGATTCCCGGCCAGGTCTGAAATAGTTTCACTATCGCTGCGCTGCGAGCCGCCACTCCAACTCTCGTGGGCGTGCAGTTGGGTGTATGTGTGTATAAGGTATTACCAATAGGTTAGTCATATATGAGCTCTGAGCTCTCATCCGGGAGGGTAACAGCTGTTGATCACGACTCCAACACGTGATCCAAAACCGTGGTGAATTACACACAAGTATACAATTCCTCCCCTTGGCAGGAAGAGGGAGATTTCTCCCCCCAGCTTGGTTCTTGATTCCCTTTCTCCCCCCACCCCCCGCCTTGCACTACCCCCCCTTCCCCCGGCTCAATCCCCCCATCCCCCTATCTACCCATTCCTCATCTCGTAGATCGAACGGAAGCAACGTCACAAGAGAGAATGAGCTCTTTATTTTCGAGGACAACGTCGTGGTCTACCACGTAGTACTCCTCCTCAGGTGGCCCGCGTCTCATTCAAGAAGATCCCCTGCGCAGGAGGGAAACGTGAAGCGAGCTCATGAATGGCGGAGGTCATGGGCGTGAGTGGGTGCTCACGTGAAGAAGGCAAACAAAGGGATCCAACAATCAGAGGTCTGTGTCCCGGCCGGGGGGAGGCGAGATTGTCGGCCGCGACTTTTCCGCAAAGATGAACAACAGGAGTGAGTCAAAGAATTAATAACAAACGAGGTTCTGTGCAAAACGCCGGGGGGGGGGGGGAGAGGTCACTATACAGCAAACCTGGGTCATGGCGGATCAAGAAGATAAAGAGAAAAATGGAAAATCGGCAGGAAGTCTTAAGAGAGTTTTGATAACATCAAAGGCTTCCGTGGATGGGATGAAGGTGATGGTAATGCGAGAGGTGAATGGCCTTCGATTAGCAAACCAGTGAACAATGATTTTTACTCGTTTCTTCCTGTGGCACAACCTAAACCAGCTCTTCCCAACCTAGGATCCTAGCACATCCATGGGTGTACTGAAACCAAACTAGGGGCTGCTGGGAAGTGATGCCTAGATACACCTTCCTTCACTCTTCTAGTAACAAAAAACACTAGCTAGGAGGTGATGGACTGCTTAGACCTGACTACATGGGATACCCTTAAAGTCGGAAAAGGTTGGGAAACGCTGCTTTAAAGATTTTATTCTACCTAACGCCACACGATTGGATTAGTGTGTTACAGTGCCGTACCTTAAGAAGTTTATTCTAGTTAACGTCAAACGATATTATTTCCCTGACGGAGAAATCAATCCATCGACTCAGGTCCCGTTTAGCTCGGGATGCTCGATCGATCCTAAGCTAAATAATAAAATCACCTGACGTCTGTCATAAGAAAATATATAATATGCGTCACTGTCAACAAGAGTTCGATCCAATGTTTTGACGAAAACCGAAGCACGATCATTTGCTTTTGAAGCAAAAGTCTTCAACAAATGTGACCCTGACACGAACGATGAGATTGAGTACTGATCCGTATTTCTCAATATTGTTAATATTCTTGGGACGGTAGTTGATGAGGGTGGATGGGAAAAGCAACGAGATTAAGTTAATATCTTATCACGGTAAAACCACCGTTGGAGTAGAAAAGACTGGAAACGGGGAATCTATATATTTCGATTGCAAACTGCAATCCTCTTCAGTAGATACAATTAAGAGAGAGCGTGCTACTTAAGTAGCACCTTTTACATGAGAAAGGGGAACATGGGAACATGTTTGATATCTTATGTCAACTCTACGGATCATGTAAGGGAGCATGTAATGACACTTGGGGTTCGGACGAAGGTTTTTTCTTTTGAGGTCTGACACAGACGAAGGTTTTTCCTTTTGAGGTCCTGACACAGGTACGTGATGGACTCACCTCGAACCTGCCTGATGTAACTCTGCGCCGCATAAACACAACCCATGGTGCAGAAGAGCCGCGTCTCCGAGGCTTCGTCCTCCTGAAGAAGGAAATCATCGAACTGAAGAAGCTTGAGAACGAGTAACTAGAAATCATCGAACTGGAACTAGAGGACAGGTTTTTAGTAGGTTAAGAAAAGGGAGGCAGAGGGTCGGGAGGGGAGTTTTGAGTGGGTTAGGAAAGATAAGCTTTGGAAAGCAAAGGTTAGGGAGGAACCCGGAAGGAAAATAAGTAAGAATTATTGTGTACTATTAAAGAGAGACTACAGGACATTTTTTCGTGTGCTAAGAACGGGAGGCAGAGGGTGGGGAGGAGAATTTTGAGTGGCTCAGGAAGGACGTACAGTGGAAAACAAAGGTTAATGAGGGAGCAGAAAGGAAGATAAGTAAAGATATTGTGTGCTAGTAGAAAAGAATGAGAAGACAGGTTTTTCGTGTGTTAAGAAAGGGAGGCAGAAGATCGGGATTTTGTTTTCTTTTTAGTAGATCAGGAAATGCATGTAGTGGAAAGGAAGCGTTAGGGAGGGGACAGGAAGGAAAATAAGTAAGAATTATTGTGTACTAGTAAAGAAGAGCTAAAGAACAGTTCTTTAGTGTGTTAAGAAAGGGAGGCGAGGATAGGGAAGGGAATTTTGAGTGGATTAGGAAACACATATAGAAGGAAGCAAAAGATAAGGAGGGGCGGGAAGGAAAATAAGTAAAAATAAAATATGTACTTCTTAGTCATTGTTATCTGATTTGTAATCTCAAATGAAGACTGACTTTAATAAAATTCATGTAAAGTAAAATATCATTGAAGTGAATTGTAATCTAAATGATGCTAATCTGTCAATGAAAAATAAATCTCTTTCTGAAATGTTATACATCTGAGTCTAGTTAACATTTACTGTAAAAACTGTTCTCAAATCTGATATTATCTATTCCTTTGGTAACATTGAAAATCTGTAGCAAACATCTCCTGAGTCTCTCTCTCTCTCTTCCTCCTTCTCACTTCCTCTCTCTCTCTCTCTCTCTCCCTTCCTCTCTTTCTCTCTCTCTCTCTCTCTCTCTCTCTCTCTCTCTCTCTCTCTCTCTCTCTCTCTCTCTCTCTCTCTTCCTCCCTCTCCCTTCCTCTCTATCTCTCTCTCCCTTCCTCTCTCTCTCTCTCTCTCTCTCTCTCTCTCTCACTCCTTCTCCCTTCCGCTCTCTCTCTCTCTCTCTCTCTCTCTCTCTCTCTCTTGATAGTGACAAACAAAAGAGCAAACGGGGGAGATGTTTATTAAGAGGAGGTCCACGGTTGCCACTTACGCAGGCCTTCTGACATGACGTCACCGTGCCCTGTCTCCAGTTACTGCAGCCCGTGTGACACTGAAAAGAAAAAAGAAAAGAAAAATTAGAGAAGAAAAAAAAAAAAAAAGTCTGCACGAGGAAAAAGGAAGACGAAATCCACGGCGACCATTTGGTCCTTACCATGCTACAGAGGTGAATCACACATTAAAAAAATAGTCAATTTGGGTGGATGAAAACGGCAGCATATGTCTTTGCTTGCCTATATCAAAGAACGGTAAAAATATGATGTATAACAAAATACCCGTAGAGAGTCACTCCGAAAAGAAAAGAACGAAGTGTGTAATAATTATAATAATTATGATAATAATGATGATAACAGCAACAATAATGATAATGCACTGAAAATAATAATGATAATGATAATGACATTGATAATGAAAACGACAATGATAATTACAATAACAATAAGAAGAAGAACAATAATAATAATAATATTGTCAACAATAATATCACTAATAATAGAGTTAATTCTAAATAGCGTCTAAAGTAGTTTCCTAAGCCTTTCTTCAAGCGATCCCCTTATGATATAACCGCGACCACACTAATCTGTTTGTATATGTGTTAATATTTATGGTCATTGTATTGAATTCATATAATTTTGTGAAAAAGAAAATTATCATACAAGATGTCTTGGCGACCCTAGGGTTGGGAAACAGTAGTCTAAAGGGTACAACTCCATTACGCTTCTAGTCCTAGACGAACCTAAATCCAAACGACTGTTTCATAGAACCGCATCAGCGGGAAGTTCATTCAGGAAAAGGACCGAGAGTACGAGATGCATAACAAGGTCACGTGACACTTAACTGGCACTGACGATGTGGTAACTGGGTTAAGAGGTGGAAGTTAAAAACAGGAAGTGAAAAAAAAATAAGGAGGTACATTTGGGGAAAGAGGAAGAAGAGGAACAGGAGGAAGGAGGAATAGGAAAAGGAGGAAGAAGAGGAAGAGGAGGAACAGGAGAAGAAAAAGTAGTATAAGGAGGAGGAGGGGAGGAGTGTGAGGGGAAGGATGTGTAGAGGAGGGAGATGAAGACGAAGAGGAAGGAGAGGAAGGACGATGAGACAGAGTAAGAAGAAAAGAGAGAGCAGAGGAAGAGGCAGAGGAAGAGGCAGAGGAAAAGGAAGTTGTTGAGGAAGAGAAAGAGGAAGAAGAGGAGGAGGAGAGGGAGGAGGAAGAGGAAGAGGAGGAGGAGGACAAATGAAACCCTCCACCTAACCCACCCACCCACCCAACAACAAAAAAAAAAAAAAAACAACAGGAAGGTTCTGCCGGGAGACCCAAAGAGTCTGCAAGTGGATGGGTGGGGTAGGGTGGGGAGGGGTGGGGTGGGGTGAGGTGCAGGCAAGGCCCTGTGCCGGCTGCAGGCATCTGAATGAACTAATTCGCTTCATTGTATGATGGAGCCGGGGACTCCTCCTCCCCCTCCCAACCGCACCCTCCTCAGGGGCGCATCCCTAGACTCCCAAGTCCATGCCCACCCATCACACGCCACGTTCCGTCGTTCATTCAAGATTTCAGTGGGGTTGTGGTGGCTCAGTGTCTAGCGAACTGGACCGGAGGTTTGGTGGGTCGTTCATTAAATAAAAAAAAAAAAAAAAAAAAAAAAAAAAAAAATAATAATAATAATAATAATAATAATAATAATAATAACAATAATAATAATAATTGTTCACCTGTTCATCTGAACTTCGTGGGAATGTGTTCATGAACAAAATTGTTCTTATCTCTTGGGGTGATGGGCCCAATGCGTACATTCACACGGGGAAGACATTCAGACACGGAAAAAAATCGTCGTTTTTTGAACAGTGTGAAGAGCAATCTAAATGTTCAACTGGGCAGAAGGGGAGTCTATCCTTGCACCTTTCCCAGGATCATTTTTCGTGTTTGTTGGGTCCCCAATATCTCAGCAAAAATAATGAAAATAAATAAATAGATAAAAATAAATAAAGTAAATAAATACGATGTCTGGCTAATTTAATTCATCTTTGTGATTGATTTATTTTATTACTATTATTATTATTATTATTTATTATTATTATTCTTACTATTCTTTCGTGACATATTAATTTCAATGGTCTCCCAGTTACTCGGTAGCCCTAGGGTCTATACCTATGAGTGCGTCCGCCCTTGTGTGTTTGAGTAAAGAAAGTTACTAAACTTTTAGAGACACACGCAATCTACCCGCATTTAGAATCACTCTTTGCTGAATAAAATCGCATGTCAGTGATACATAACATTGGAATGGTTAATTGGAATTAATAAAATAATTTGGCGGCGTCCAGAATCGAGACAGTTTTTGATATTTGTGTATTATCAAAGATTTTGCTCTCTAAAAAAAAAAAAAAAAAAAAAAAAAAAGTGTGTAAAAAAGGACAATGCAGATATTAGTAAAAATATAGTTAAACAAATATATATTTATGTATATATATATATATATATATATTTATATATGTATATATATATATATATATATATATATATATATATATATATATATGAAATATACACAAACCAACGAACAAATACAAGCATGAGTGAATGTATATTTAAGCAAATATATCCATAAATACATAAATAAATAAATGAATGAATATACACACAAACACACGAACAGACAAACAAATATACAAATAGATAAATACATAGATAAATAATGATTTAATGAAAATTTAAAACAGATAATAAAATAAATGAATCAGCTACGACGTGAATGAACTAATAAGTAAAATAGAGAGGTAAATAAACAAGTAAAAACACAAATAGATGAATGAATAAA
>NC_134800.1:8512404-8517404 GCF_046742065.1 Oratosquilla oratoria | reverse complement strand
GTAGTACTCCTCCTCAGGTGGCCCGCGTCTCATTCAAGAAGATCCCCTGCGCAGGAGGGAAACGTGAAGCGAGCTCATGAATGGAGGAGGTCATGGGCGTGAGTGGGTGCTCACGTGAAGAAGGCAAACAAAGGGATCCAACAATCAGAGGTCTGTGTCCCGGCCGGGGGAGGCGAGATTGTCGGCCGCGACTTTTCCGCAAAGATGAACAACAGGAGTGAGTCAAAGAACAAATAACAAACGAGGTTCTGTGCAAAACGCCGGGGGGGGGGGAGAGGTCACTATACAGCAAACCTGGGTCATGGAGGGTCAAGAAGATAAAGAGAAAAATGGAAAATCGGCAGGAAGTCTTAAGAGAGTTTTGATAACATCAAAGGCTTCCGTGGATGGGATGAAGGTGATGGTAATGCGAGAGGTGAATGGCCTTCGATTAGCAAACCAGTGAACAATGATTTTTACTCGTTTCTTCCTGTGGCACAACCTAAATCAGCTCTTCCCAACCTAGGGTCCTAGCACATCCATGGGTGTACAGAAACCAAACTAGGGGTAGCTGGGAAGTGATGCCTAGATACACTTTCCTTCACCATTCTAGTAACAAAAAACACTAGCTAGGAGGTGATGGACTGCTTAGACCTGACTACATGGGATACCCTTAAAGTCGGAAAAGGTTGGGAGACGCTGCTTTAAAGATTTTATTCTACCTAACGCCACACGATTGGATTAGTGTGTTACAGTGTCGTACCTTAAGAAGTTTATTCTAGTTTACGCTAGACGATTTTATTCACCTGAAGAACTCGATCGATCAGTTCATGTCCCGTTTAGCCCGAGGGGATCGATCGATCCGAAGATAAATAATAAAATAACTTAACGTCTGTCATAAGAAAATATATAATATGCGTCACTGTCAACAAGAGTTCGATCCAATGTTTTGACGAAAACCGAAGCACGATCATTTGCTTTTGAAGCAAAAGTCTTCAACAAATGTGACCCTGACACGAACGATGAGATTGAGTACTGATCCGTATTTCTCAATATTGTTAATATTCTTGGGACGGTAGTTGATGAGGGTGGATGGGAAAAGCAACGAGATTAAGTTAATATCTTATCACGGTAAAACCACCGTTGGAGTAGAAAAGACTGGAAACGGGGAATCTATATATTTCGATTGCAAACTGCAATCCTCTTCAGTAGATACAATTAAGAGAGAGCGTGCTACTTAAGTAGCATCTTTTACATGAGAAAGGGGAACATGGGAACATGTTTGATATCTTATGTCAACTCTACGGATCATGTAAGGGAGCATGCAATGACACTTGGGGTTCGGACGAAGGTTTTTTCTTTTAAGGTTCTGACACATGCAAGTGGTGGACTCACCTCGAACCTGCCTGATGTAACTCTGCGCCGCATAAACACAACCCATGGTGCAGAAGAGCCGCGTCTCCGAGGCTTCGTCCTCCTGAAGAAGGAAATCATCGAACTGAAGAAGCTTGAGAACGAGTAACTAGAAATCATCGAACTGGAACTAGAGGACAGGTTTTTAGTGGGTTATGAAAAGGGAGGCAGAGGGTCGGGAGGGGCGTTTTGAGTGGGTTAGGAGGGACGCGCTTTGGGGAACAAAGGTTAGAGAGAGAACCCGGAAGGAAAATAGTAAGAATTATTGTGTACTATTAAAGAGAAACTACAGGACCTTTTTTTCGTGTGCTAAGAAAGGGAGGCAGAAGATGGAGAGGAGAATTTTGAGTGGCTCAGGAAGGACGTACAGTGGAAAACAAAGGTTAATGAGGGGGCAGGAAGGAAAATAAGTAAAGATACTGTGTGATAGTAGAAAAGAATTAGAAGACAGGTTTTTCGTGTGTTAAGAAAGGGAGGCAGAAGATCGGGGTTTTGTTTTCTTTTTAGTAGATCAGGAAATGCATGTATTGGAAAGGAAGCGTTAGGGAGGGGACAGGAAGGAAAATAAGTAAGAATTATTGTGTACTAGTAAAGAAGAACTAAAGAACAGTTCTTTAATATGTTAAGAAAGGGAGGCGAGGATAGGGAAGGGAATTTTGAGTGGATTAGGGAACACGTACAGAGGAAAGGAAAAGATAAGGAGGGGCGGGAAGGAAAATAAGTAAAAATAAAATATGTACTTCTTAGTCATTGTTATCTGATTTGTAATCTCAAATGAAGACTGACTTTAATAAAATTCATGTAAAGTGAAATATCATTGAAGTGAATTGTAATCTAAATGATGCTAATCTGTCAATGAAAAATAAATCTCTTTCTGAAATGTTATACATCTGAGTCTAGTTAACATTTACTGTAAAAACTGTTCTCAAATCTGATATTATCTATTCTTTTGGTAACCTTGAAAATCTGTAGCAAACATCTCCTGAGTCTCTCTCTCTCTCTTCCTCCTTCTCACTTCCTCTCTCTCTCTCTCTCTCTCCCTTCCTCTCTCTCTTTCTCTCTCTCTCTCTCTCTCTCTCTCTCTCTCTCTCTCTCTCTCTCTCTCTTCCTCTCTTTCTCTCTCTCTCTCTTCCTCCCTCTCACTTCCTCTCTATCTCTCTCTCCCTTCCTCTCTCTCTCTATCTCTCTCTCTCTCTCTCTCTCTCTCTCTCTCTCTCTCTCTCTCTCTCTCTCTCTTGACAGTGACAAACAAAAGAGCAAACGGGGGAGATGTTTATTAAGAGGAGGTCCACGGTTGCCACTTACGCAGGCCTTCTGACATGACGTCACCGTGCCCTGTCTCCAGTTACTGCAGCCCGTGTGACACTGAAAAGAAAGAAAAAAAAAAAAAAAATTAGAGGAAAAAAAAAGTCTGCATGAGGAAAAAGGAAGACGAAATCCACGGCGACCATTTGGTCTTTACCATGCTACAGAGGTGAATCATACATTAAAAATATAGTCAATTTGGGTGGATGAAAATGGCAGCATATGTCTTTGCTTGCCTATTTCAAAGAACGGTAAAAATATGATGTATAACAAAATACCCGCAGAGAGTCACTCCTAAAAGAAAAGAACGAAGTGTGTAATAATTGTAATAATTATGATAATAATGATGATAACAGCAACAATAATGATAATGCACTGAAAATAATAATGATAATGATAATGACATTGATAATGAAAACGACAATGATAATTACAATAACAATAATAATAAGAAGAACAATAATAATAATAATATTGTCAACAATAATATCACTAATAATAGAGTTAATTCTAAATTGCGTCTAAAGTAGTTTCCTAAGCCTTTCTTCAGGCGACCGCCAATATGATCCTTATGATATAACCGCGACTACACTAATCTGTTTGTGTATGTGTTAATATTTATGGTTATTATATTGAATTCATATAATTTTGTAAAAAAGAAAATCATCATACAAGATGTCTTGGCGACCCTAGGGTTGGGAAACAGTAGTCTAAAGGGTACAACTCCATTACGCTTCTAGTCCTAGACGAACCTAAATCCAAACGACTGTTTCATGGAACCGCATCAGCGTGAAGTTCATTCAGGAAAAGGACCGAGAGTACGAGATGCATTACAAGGTCACGTGACCCTTAACTGGCACTGACGATGTGGTAACTGGGTTAAGAGGTGGAAGTTAAAAACAGGAAGTGAAAAAAAAATAAGGAGGTACATTTGGGGAAAGAGGAAGAAGAGGAACAGGAGGAAGGAGGAGGAATAGGAAAAGGAGGAAGAAGAGGAAGAGGAGGAACAGGAGAAGAAAAAGTAGTACAAGGAGGAGAAGGGGAGGAGTGTGAGGGGAAGGATGTGTAGAGGAGGGAGATGAAGACGAAGAGGAAGGAGGAGAGGAAGGACGATGAGACAGAGTAAGAAGAAAAGAGAGAGCAGAGGAAGAGGCAGAGGAAGAGGCAGAGGAAAAGGAAGTTGTTGAGGAAGAGAAAGAGGAAGAAGAGGAGGAGGAGAGGGAGGAGGAAGAGGAAGAGGAGGAAGAGGAGGAGGAGGACAAATGAAACCCTCCACCTAGGGCCCCCCCCCCCCCCCCCCCCAAAACAAAAAAAAAAAAAAAAAAAAAAAAAAAAAAAAAAGGAAGGTTCTGCCAGGAGACCCAAAGAGTCTGCAAGTGGATGGGTGGGGTAGGGTGGGGAGGGGTGGGGTGGGGTGAGGTGCAGGCAAGGCCCTGTGCCGGCTGCAGGCATCTGAATGAACTAATTCGCTTCATTGTATGATGGAGCCGGGGACTCCTCCTCCCCCTCCCAACCGCACCCTCCTCAGGGGCGCATCCCTAGACTCCCAAGTCCATGCCCACCCATCACACGCCACGTTCCGTCGTTCATTCAAGATTTCAGTGGGGTCGTGGTGGCTCAGTGTCTAGTGAACTGGACCGGAGGTTTGGTGGGTCATTCACTAAATTTCTATAAAAAAAAAAAAAAAAAAAAAAAATAAAAATAAAAATAAAAAAATAAAATAATAATAATAATAATAACTTGGCGGGAATGAGTTCTTGAACAAAATTGTTCTTATCTCTTGGGGTGATGGGCCCAATGCGTACATTCACACGGGGAAGACATTCAGACACGGAAAAAAATCGTCGTTTTTTGAACAGTGTGAAGAGCAATCTAAATGTTCAACTGGGCAGAAGGGGAGTCTATCCTTGCACCTTTTCCAGGATCATTCTTCGTGTTTGTTGGGTCCCCAATATCTCGGCAAAAATAATGAAAATAAATAAATAAAAATAAATAAAATAAGTAAATACAATGTCTGGCTAATTTAATTCATCTTTGTGATTGATTAATTTAATTATTTTTATTATTTATTATTATTATTCTTACCATTCTTTCGCGACATATTAGTTTCAATGGTCTCCCAGTTACTCGGTGGCCCTAGGGTCTATACCTATGAGTGCGTCCGCCCTTGTGTGTTTGAGTAAAGAAAGTTACTAAACTTTTAGAGACACACGCAATCTACCCGCATTTAGAATCACTCTTTGCAGAATAAAATCGCATGTCAGTGATAAATAACATTGGAATGGTTAATTGGAATTAATAAG